>NC_012870.2:28990349-29290349 GCF_000003195.3 Sorghum bicolor | reverse complement strand
AAGGTCTTTCTCTTATCTGCATGTCCTTCCTTCGACTGGTTCCGATTCGATCATCACTAACCGAAGCAACTACCTCGTAAACGACAATCAAGGCGAAACAATCAAACCACTAGACCTCGAAAGACTGCAAAAAGAGACAAAGAACACTGAAGAACAACTACACTAAAAGAGCACCGAAAGGATAATGACTTAGCCCTCTCGGTGGATGTCCGATCCCTGGGCTAAAAGAAATGAGAATGGTTGTTTACTAAGTACAAGCTGGAGTCTTCGCCTAGCCGTTACTTCCCGGGTCGATCGTGTCGACCTGTACGGCTTTAATAACAAAGGCGTAGACCCTAACTTATTCTAAGTAAACACCACGGCTTATGGTCTTCCGATCCAAGTGTCTTAGAGATCGATGGGAATCGGAGAGACTACAAGCATGAGAAGTTCCGGTCTCTCTCAATCCATACGCCATTGTAGTTGGCGAGAACCAAGAGAGGGTGGAACAAAGAGAGAAGAAAAGGGGAGTGGTCTACTCCTTCCAATCCACTCGCCATGGTAAGAGGCGAGGAATTAGAAAGAGTGACGCACAAAGAACATGAGTGCTCAAGCTACTTGTAGGGTACCACGACCTAGGTACACTGAATGCACTAAGACATCACCAGGGTTCTTAGCGGTGCGGTTGTCACTACGAGAACCAAAGAAATGCTACGATCGAATAGGTACAAGCATACAAGAGTTTAAGCACGAAGAACCAAAAAGGCGGGAAAAGACATGGGATTCACCTTCCTTTGATCCGCTGCTTCCCTGCGACAGTGGTAACGCACGACACGAAGGCCGGTCTCAGATAGGAGCGTGACGACTACGTGAAAAAAAGGAAGCATGGGGCTTTGGTTGCTCACCGGCGGCATCAAGGAGCTCCATGTGAGGTGGTACCGCTGCTGCATGGACATGGCAAGGCAGAGCAGCGGCTCGGCATGGTTGTGGTGCCCCTGGGCGTCGGTGTAGTGAGGCATGGAAGGAGGGCACTGTGACGTGGCGATGCTCCTGATCGGCGTCAAGGTTGCGGTGCAGGGGCTCGGCATGGCGGGCGCAGTGGTGCTTGGCGGCGTTGTGGCCGGGGTCGCGGTCACCGCGGCCGGCATGGACTTAGTTTCCACGGCGCGGTCACGGCTTGCGGACGACGGCGTCGCGGGGTCGGGGCTCGACGCGGCGACGGCAGGGTCCGTGCTTGACGCCGCGGCAAACGGGGCTGGGTCGCGGGTGCTCCAAACAGCCGCGTGCTCGTGCATAGTGGCCGTGGCGAGGCTCGGGCGCAGGGGAAGGGGCGCGGGGGCGAGGTCACGGCCACGGTCGCCGGGGTTCGGCCGGTTGACGTCGTCGCTGCCGTGTCGAGGTGGTTCGTCGTGGCGCCGGAGGTGGAGCTCGAGGTCGCAGCACGGCGGCGCTGCCTGGGGAGCAGAGGAGAAAGGGAAGGGCGGCGGCGCCATGGGAAGAAGAGGAGAGCGGCGGCTGCAGCGCTTTTATAAGCGAGTGCTAGGGCTTCGGGGTGGCAGCGTTCATCCTCGGCGCCCGTGTCGCGAGGTGTGGTCTCCCGATTCGGAGCGGCGGTGGCGGCTGCGGTCTGGGATGGGCAGGGGTGCGCTAAGGTTCCAGGGGCGCGGGTCTTGGGCCAGGAGGCCAGCTGGGCCGTGCGTGGTTGGAAGGGGGATGGCGCCGGTTGGGCCGGGGGATGAGGTGGTGGCCGGCTGGGCCTAGGAGAGGAGGTAGGGACAGGTTGGGCCAGCAGGAGAAAGAGGGCGAGCTGGGCTGCAGCGAGTGGGGAGAAACGAGTGGGCCGAGGCGAGAGAAAGAGAAGGGGGAGACTCGGCCCAAGAGGATAGAAAAGAGTTTTCCATTTATGAGCAAGGAAAATTGAAGGAGATTCAAATATATAGATATGGAATCGGACTCGAAGGAATACGATAGAGATTCGAGAGGACTTTGCTACAGATTTGTGCACTCCAAACCCTAATTAAGACTCAACTCCAAATCGACTCACGAACAAAGGCACTCGTCTACAAACAATTCTATATGAATGCGGCGACTTGTGAGCGGGTTAGAATCGAGTTAGACCTAAAAACTATATGCTTCACACGATTACAGGAAAAATTTTAAAAATCTCGTATTTTTGGTTTTACGTAAAAATCTGGGATGTTACAACAGTAGATCATCCTTACCAAGGTTAGAAGGAGACTACGATTGCAGTCTTCTCTATTTATCACTCACATCAAGAGACATTCTTTGTAGCCTAAAGGGATAGTAGCAATAGATTTGGTTAGTCAGATGCACCCTTTCTCCCAGTGGTAAAAATATAAATACGATAACTCTGGATAATCTCCCGAGTGAAATGCTCACCGATATCCGTGCGCTTGCGGATCATTTCCTTATTGCGTTACCAAATATCAACAAGCATTTCTGGCGCCGTTGCCGGGGAGAAAGACGGTTTGCTGAGATAACTTTGAGTCTTGCTATTATCTTGTATACTTTTATTCTTTTATCTTTTTATTTTTATCTTTATGGATAACTCAAATTCCATACCTATTATTAAATTCTTTGCACCTTCGTAGACCAGCCATAGACCATGGGAGTCAACACGTCCTGCCCCCTAATTATGATCTGTGTCCGGAGTTGATTGCAATAGGTCAAAACCAACCCTTTTCTATAGCCGAGGTCCTATCTTTTAATCAAAAAGATAATGCACTTTTAGCTACACCTAGGGAATCTGTTAATTTTTCTATAAATTCTGGTTTAAACCTAGCCCTACGAGACCATGTTTTTTCTCGATATTTTCACATTGGTCTTAATCATATAACCTTTGGTAGAGTCTTTCTTTCTTTATCTATTAGTAAAGGAAGATATGTCTTCATTCGTAGACATCCTTCTTGCACTAGTCTTCATAGAAAAATCTTAGAGATAGAGAAGGAATCATCTCCCATACAAGGAGAGGAAGTTTTAATAGCCGATTTCCAAACATTTCAATCCCATAATTCGGCTATCCAACCCATCCTTGAGCTTAATAATTTCTACTATGCTTTTTCTCTTGAACCTCCCGATAATCCTATGAATCTCTCTAGACATCCCAGGGCATTAAAAATCCATGTGCTATCACCATTGAATGGATAGATAAAACAAACTTGAGAGACAATCCTAGAGGAATTTTAAGCATTTATGAAGAATGAGAGAAACAATAGTGAGCATGGAAGTTATTTCATAAATACCTCACCCAGTCCTTGCTCATATAAAACATCTCTCCAATCAATTTGTCTCTCCATCCTTACCACATTTGAGATCTCCAACCCCCTCTTTCTCTTCATTTATAAAAACTTTAAAAGGGCGGTTGTCGATGCATATGTCTATAATAAATATTGCAGATCTCGTTGAGTTGATCTTGATATAGGTAGATGTTGGAGGGGAAACCACTTCACCAACATAACTTGATGGTTTCCCAAGAACAAGCTTAGTGTCCTAAAAAAAGCACCTATCAGATAACAACATGAACTTTTAATTATTTGCAACATTGCCTTGTGTATTGAGCATATTGAGATAATTATAGAAATATTCCTTCGGGTATTCTTGTCACTAACCTTTCCAGGATTGGAGCAAGAAGATCCGAGGAATGACAAACACAAGGTATGTCCAACCAATCATCATGCAACATTGAATTAAATTCATCCAATCTTGAATTTTGCAAAATTCAAGCTTGGGGGAGTACTTCACATAAAAACATCCTTTGCCATGTTACTATGTTGGTTGTCCTTACCTTTGAGACATGCTCAATTTGTTAAATACTAATCACGCTACTTAATCTCCACTTGAGTAGATCTATATAAATGCCATCACGCTACCTTTGTTTATCCTAGTAAGTGTTAGTTTGGAAGTACTGCACATACTTCTATTGGCTTTTAAATTAAGCATGGTGCTTAGGTTAAACAGCCTTCCTTAATCTGATTAGACATGGAGTCTAGTTCGGTTATTGAACTAAAAACTGCTTGTGTAGACATTGGTATATTTTGTCGGACTAACCCCTGCAGGAAAACTTTCAATATCAACCTGGGAAGTCCTGAGATACAAACTCGCATTGGAGATGAAGAAAGTGACACATGATGTTTAACAATTTGCACAAGAAAGACGTAGCTCATAAGAGATGATTCATGGAGGGTGCCACAAACACGATGCACAACCGCTAAGAAAGGAAAGCTTCTACAAGGTGATACTGTACCGTCACTCTTCAAGTAAGGTAACACCTTAAGGTACTTGACTATCGCTTTTATAAGCTTCTCCTTGGTTCTAGCATTCACATAAATAAAGAGACAAACATGTATGATTTATAACTCCAGATTAACCAACTCAATTAATTCAACATGTTTAGTCCTTTCATCTTTGTTCTTAGTACTACCTTCGTGATCCCACGCTCCTAAACACATAAGCTAATATGTTGCACATTCAATATTTGGAATATATAAACAAAACATAAATATAGATAGATTATCTTTCCATTAGGTTGAGCCATCTGATCTGACAAATGTTTCAAATACTACACTCATGATCTTATTATCCATCAACTTTGTCTTGCTCACTATGCTTAAGGTTAGAGAAGAACAAATACACTTTTGGTTCTGTTGGTGTTTTCCACCAACAGAGCCCATGCACTTGATCTCTGCCTTGTCTCTATGAACAGGTACACTTCAAGCAAAACATAGAGGAGTTTTACAACTCTCAGACTCCACCAAGTGAAGGACCTGAATCTATGAGCACAAACACACTGAGCAGGATATTGCCAACACCATACTTCGAACTACTGGGCAAAGAAGAACATGGGTAACACCGTATCAAGAGGTGCAGGCGTCAAGGTCCACACCTAATTAAATGATGCACCTAAAGGATGAAGATGGTAGAAAGTCTTGTCCAGAAGACTTAAAACATTGGATCCTTGTCGGAAGAGGTCAACATCGTTGACTCAGGTCACCTTTCTTGATCAAGAAGGACGACCCTGGTGTTCCAAGCATCGAGTGCGCAATCAATGCATACTCTTTTCAGAAGACACTCTACGACACCGGATCTGACGACAACATAATGGCTGCAGTCACTTATCAGCTCCTGCATGGAACCATGCCCCTACAACCAATATATTCAGCTCCAGATGATTTTTAGGTCATTGACATGGGAGAAGACAAATATGATCCACCCACCATCCTTGGAAGACCGTTCCTCAACACTATCAAAGCAATCATCTACATTGGAACCGGAGAAGTCCACATGCACTTCCCCTCTGAGAAGGTACGCAACTATTTTACTGACCATAACTATATAGTTGAAGACTCTAAGCAGGTCAGGATAAGAAGACGACGCAACCGTAACCAAGAGGAGGCAAATCATCAAGAACGGATGGTTAGACTACGAAGGAGAAGTGATAAGGACTGAAGTCATACAGCTTGATCAGAACTGTCCTGAGGAGACCGTAGCACCGAGTCAGGTGTGGAGGAAGAAGATAGTTATACACGGAGAGAGGCGCCGCCGGAATCACCGACTACGCCACCTAGCGAATCCCAGGACGACTGAGAAAACAGAGAGTCCCGTTCGGAGGACATAAAAATACCGAACGCCTTGCCAAGAGGTAAACTTGGTAGTTACCCTTTCCATTCAATTATTCAATTATAATTTGCTTAGTGAATCAGGTTCATGCTATCTTGAAAAGAAAATAAAAATGTTAAAAAATAGTAAGCCCCATGTGAGTATGCTCATAGCATAAAACCCATAAGTACATTCACTGTTGTGGCATAAAAATAAAATAAATAAGTTTTCATCTTACAATAAAAATATAAAAAATAATAATAATAAGTGTATGATCCTACTAAATAAATAACATTTATTATGGAAGCTCAACATGATGAAGGCTTGATATTTATGCTAACACTTAATTAGTTCCACAAGCTTTGTTGTCTATTTGAGCTCCACAGAATTTAAGAATCAAGAAGACTAGCAGACGGAGGACATTCTAATCGCTGTCAGAATGCTGCTGACTTTCAAATACACCTCTGCCACCTGCTAGCTACATAAAAAAAAATTACGTCAAAATCCAGCTTGGGGGAGAGCACCCCCATTTATCTCGCTAAGTATTTCTACCTATCTTTATACTTATATTATGTTAGAATATTAAAATACATAAACTATGAAAAACCAAATAAAGATTTTGTGCTTATATATATCTTTTGCTTAGTATGTTTAATAAATAAATAAAGTGGCTATGCTAATCTGAATCTTAATAATAAAACTTTAGCATGGATATGATGAATAGTTGCTCTGCCTAATTTGCAATTTTGAAGTTCTCTCTCAAGTTTAGACATAACTGTTATAATTTAAAGCTTGCTCTAGATCTAAACTTGTGGGATGAAAAACTTGATTTGAAATCTAAGTTGTTAACGGATATGATATGGGAAGGTTGAGCTGCTGTTTATCTGTTCCTAGAGATGCTAGAATTCTGGAGAATTTTATCTTTGAAAAATCTTTAAAATATTGCATGATGAGTTCCTGTATGATGAGAGTTTAAATTCCTACCACAGCCATATATACATGCTTGCTAGACTTTGAGCCACACATTTACTATTTACTGCTCATGAGCATTGAGTGTGGTCAAGCTGTGTAGACCCTTAGGAGCTTGTCATGTGGTTAAATCAAGATTCACTTGCACGATCACTCATATATGCTACTTCTACTCCGGAAGTACCATCCACATATATCCATCCATTTCCATCTCCAGAATCACCCAAAAATATTCTACTCCTAATCCGGGAGAGAATAGTCAAAAACATTTTCCTATCCCTGTTATTCCCTGTGAAATAAATGCTCCAAATATTTTGGTTACTACCACTTGCTATATTATCTCAAGAGATGAGTGCTCTAAAAAAAAAGAAGAAAAAAAAATATATAAACGAGGAAATAAAAAGGGGCAAGTGCTCGGAACCTCGAAAGAAAGAAAAAGTGAGACGAGAGGTAAAAATGGACAAGTGTCCGACAGTAGAATTAGGGGTACAAGATACCCACCTGAGAGGAAAGAAAAAGAAGAGCATCTCATTCTCCTCATAAAGTTTCAAAAAGCAAGGAAGGTATGTATCCCCTCAAAAGAGCAAAAGTAGAATTAGACTTTCACTATTGTTATCACCATCATCACCATACACCATTCATTCGCCACACATGCACATCTTGATTTGGCTTATTGATTTGTTTCTCTGGATCCATGGTTTGACTATGCAATAAATGTCTTATAAGTATGTATTAACTGTCTCCCACCTATGAGCTCCAGATATCAAGCCTTATTAGAGTAGGGTGAGAGAGAAGGCAATGTCACTATGCCTTATACCACAAATACCACATATCTTGAGAGAAGGCATATACCATCAATGCCTTGGTAAGGATCCAGAAATACCACAAAAGAGAGATATGAGAGAGTCATACAAGGAATCTCTGAGTTTTATTTGAAAATCTGCAAAAAAACCCCAGAGCTATAGCTGATCAAGAATAAGAGACATGGCACTTGGCTAGACTGTTCTATCTTTTAACCTCTTAAGATAGAAGTGACGGTTTCAAGTCCCATGGTGAAAGGTAAAGTAAGTAAGTTTTAGTTCTTGACACTTTACTCTAACTCAGAGATGAGATCTTATTTAAAAGCATGTGTACCGTCAAATCTTTAAGATATTGCAACAACTTCTGATCCACTGTTGAGTCTATCCTTGCTCAGGGACGAGCAAGAGGTAAGCTTGGGGGAGCTTGTTGACGGTCCTTAAGTATCAAATTTAATTATCAAATAAACAAAGAAAAGGATCCAAATGAAATCAACATCTAGACTTAGGGTTTTGATGTCGCGTTGGGAAACTATGTAACCCAAGAGCATGCCTCGAGGTACGCCGAAGACACACTTCTCGGGGTTGAGCTTAATCTTGTTGGCGTGTAGGCAACTGAAAGCGATCTCAAGGTCCTGAATCAGGTCTCCTTGCTTCTTTGTCTTGATGATGATGTCATCGACATATGCCTCGACCGTCGACCCTCTATGCTTGCCAAACACGTGGAGCATGCATCGTTGGTATGTTGCCCCAGCGTTTCGAAGCCCGAACGGCATGGTCACATAGCAGTACATCCCAAAAGGCGTAATGAAAGACGTCGCGAGCTGGTCGGACTCTTTCATTTTTATTTGATGGTAACCAGAGTATGCATCAAGGAAAGAAAGGGTCTCACATCCCGCGGTAGAATCCACAATTTGATCGATATGTGGTAACGGAAAAGGAACTTTCGGACATACTTTATTTAAACTTGTATAATCGACACACATCCTCATTTTCCCATTCTTTTTCTTAACTAGTACAGGATTTGCTAACCAATCGGGATGGTGAACCTCCTTGATGAATCCGTCCGTCAAAAGCTTCTGGATCTCCTCACCAATGATTTTGCGTTTTTCCTCGTCGAAGCGACGCAACCGTTGTTTCATTGGCTTGGAACCAGCTCGAATTTCCAAGGAGTGCTCGGTGACTTCCCCTGGTATGCCTGGCATGTCCGAGGGGCTCCATGCAAACATGTCGGTGTTTGCACGGAGAAAGTCAACGAGCACGGCTTCCTATTTGGGGTCGAGATCACCGCTGATCGTAAGCACCTTGCCGTCAGTGTTGTTGGGCTCGAGTGGGATCTTCTTCGTCCCTTCTGCCAGCTCAAAGCTGCCCGCGTGACGCTTGGGCTCTGGAGCCTCCGCGGCCAAGGCTTCGAGCTTCGAGGCGAGCTCGGTGGAGTTCTCGATAGCTTCTCCATACTCGACACACTCGACGTCGCATTCATACACGTGCTCGTAGGAGGAGCTGACGGTGATGACTCCCTTGGGCCCGGGCATCTTCAGCTTCAGGTAGGTGTAGTTGGGTATAGCCATGAATTTGGCATAGCCCGAATGCCCGATGATGGCGTGGTATGTTCCTCGGAATCCCACCACCTCAAAGGTGAGAATCTCCTTTCTGAAATTGGCCGCCGTGCCGAAATAGACAAGCAGGTCGATTCGACCTACTGGCAGCGCCTTTTTTCCAGGCACGACGCCATGGAAACCGCCTGCGCTTGGTTGGAGCTGTGCTCTTTTGATGCCGAGGAGGTCGAGGGTCTCGAGGTAGATGATGTTGAGGCTGCTACCACCGTCCATCAGCACCTTCGAGAGTCTGGCGTTGACGATGATGGGGTCGACGACGAGCGGGTAGACGCCAGGGGCGACTACCTTGTCAGGATGATCGTCTCGATCGAAGGTGATGGGGGTGTTCGACCAGTTGAGGTATTGGGGCACCACCATCCTTGCCGTATAGACCTCACGGCACTCCCTCTTACGCTGCCTTGCAGTTAGCTGCGTCGAGGGTCCGCCGTAGATCATGTAACAGTCGTGGACGGTGGGGAAGCCCTCGTTTTCTTCTGGTCGTCCTTCTTGAACCCCAGGCCGTCGAAGTGTCTCTTCAGCATGCGGCAGTCCTCGAGCTTGTGATTTGCCCCTCCCTTATCGTAAGGGTAGGGCTCCTTTAGCATCTTGTTGAAGATAGCCCGCTCAGGGGGCCCTCGAGGTCTTTTACGATCCACAGCGGCGACGAGGTCGTCGCCAAAAGCCTCCCATTGGAACGGCCGTGCTTTCTTCTTCTTTTTGTTCTTCTTGGGTCCTCGACTGGGGCCCTCATCATCGTCGGTCAGCGACTTGCCTTTGCCTCTTTCACAGCTGAAGAAAGCGCCGACCGCTTCCTCGGCTGCAGCATAGTTCGCCACTACGTCCATCAGCTCGTTGACGGTCTGGGGGTGATTCCGTCCCAATTCTCGCACCAAATCTTGGCTGGTGGTGCCCGAGACAATGGCCAGGATGACGTCGTGGTCTAGGATGTGCGGCAGTTCGGTGTGCTGCTTCGAGAAGCATCGAGCGTACTCGCGGGGAGTTTCTCCTGACTTTTGCTTGCACTTGCTGAGATCCCACGAGTTGCCAGGCCGTATGTAGGTCCCTTTGAAGTTGTCATCGAACACTCTGACCAAGTCGGTCCAGTCGTGGATCCGGTTGGCCGGGAGCTCCTCGAGCCATCTGCGGGCGGTGTCGGAGAGGAAAAGCGGTAGCTGTCGGATAATGGCTCGATCGTCCCCTCGAGTGCCTCCCAGTTGACAGGCTAGCCTGAAGTCCGCCAACCACAGTTCCGGCATGGTCTCGCCGTTGTACTTAGCGATGCTAGTCAGGGGTCGGAACGGGCTAGGCAGCGGCGTGCTGCAGATCGCCCTGCTGAACACACGAGAGCCTGGCGGTTCCGGGGCCATCCGGTCCTCGTCACTGTCGTATCGCCCGCCGCGATGGGCTCTGTAACCGCGCTCCTCTGTGTCCCCATGTCTGCGACGACGATACTCGTTAATGTCGTGTCTTGCGTCGTGTCGCCGTTGATTGTTGACGGGGTGGTTCTGGATTGGCAACGTCTTCTTTCCTCGAGGGGGTGGCTGCGGATGGACCAACACCTCCTTTTCATTTTGGATTGGCTCGTCACGCCTCTCCGTGGCTGCTCCTCGACGTCGAGAAGCCGAGCTCTCAGCCTGTTGATATGCCGCTACCTGAAGTAGAGTCTGCACCTCATCTCAAATTCGCAGTGCTTGGGAGTTCGAGGGCTCAGGCATGTTTTGTAGCAGCATTGTCGCTGCCATGACGTTCTGACCTACTCGGGGGAAACGACTGACGGGCTGTTCTGGCTCACCGTCCCCGACGATCTGTCGATGTACTTCTCAAGCTCGTCTGCGGGAACCTCCACCAGGTGGGCATGGTTGGTTCTGCTCGAGGATTTGCTCGAGCAGGACAAGGCGCTCGCGATCTTCGTCGAGCTTTGCTTTGAGCTCCCGTAACTGCGCAAGTTGCGCGGCTTTGTCTTCTTGCGGCGGGGGGTCGACCTGACCATCGTTCCCAGGCGTCCTGGGGTGCTCCATTAGCGCGGGGGCTTGACCACCGGCGACGGCGTCCTGTGTTTCGTCGGTGGTTTCCACCTACCCGTCGACGTTGAAGCATTCCCTAGTAGGGTCGTAGCTGTCGGACTCAGAGTCGGAGTCCGGCTCGGCGGCGTAGAAGCATCCACGTCCCTCCTCCAGCAGTCGTTGCCTGAGTGAGGTGATTGTGTATCGCCCGGGTCCTAGGCGGCGGAGGCCTCGTACCTGGGCGAAGTCCGACAGCTCGGACGCCTACTGCCGTGCTCCAGTGTCGCGTAGGAGGACCATTGGTCGCTCCATGTACGTCTGGGCGTTTGGA
This sequence comes from Sorghum bicolor, assembly GCF_000003195.3. Lineage (NCBI taxonomy): Eukaryota > Viridiplantae > Streptophyta > Magnoliopsida > Poales > Poaceae > Sorghum > Sorghum bicolor. The sequence continues at coordinate 29,279,056 of NC_012870.2, read as the reverse complement.
GATATCGTCCTGGCGAGCGATGTCGCGGCGTTGTCCAAACCGAACGGTAGCGCTCTTCCTAGGGCGAACAACCCATGCAGAAGTACCATCGTGGGGGACTAGAGCGCGTGAGGCGTGTCGTCACCCAGCGTTGTCGTGTGGTCCTCGTGACGTCGGGCCATCGTACCCGCGGCTTCGGCGCACGGGGCTGTTGGCCCCTGCGTCGCCACCCTCCTGGCACGAGCCGGTGACCGTGAGGAGGCAGAGGTGTGATGGTGGTGCTGTCCACGCCTCTTCTTGGGCGGGGAGGCATGGTGGCGAGGCTGTCTCGGTGCTCTCAATCGTGCAGACACAATACGAGCTCCTCCCGGTCCTTTGACCGAGAGCAGGACCATGTCATAGCCGAAACCGATAGATATGAACTTGAGGCTCCCGAACCAAATCACCCTGGAGCGCGGAATCAGCGAAACGAGAGTGGCCATCTAGAAATGGACGGGAAATCGGTGAAAAACACGCAGGACCCCTACCTGGCGCGCCAATTGTCGGTGTTTTCCCCCGGGGGTTCACACCAACGAGTAAAACTTGTGTGCGTGCTCCCCTTTCCAGATGGTGATGCAAGAAAAGACACGAGATTTATCCTGGTTCGCGCAAAGATAAGGCCCTACGTCCAGCGGGGGGGGGAGTGTTTGAATTATCTTGCACCAAAGTGCTTGTACAGGGGCAAATACAAGCCGGTATGGATGGATGAAGAGTGAGTAAGGTTGCTCTTCTACGTATGTGTTGTGTTTTTTCTATCCGCTCCTGAGCTTTCCCTTTTATAGTCCCAAGGGGAGGCCTAGGTTACATGCAGAGGTGGCAAAGTAGGGGTCGATAGGGGTACGGCGTGCTGACCTACTCAAGGCCCCCGTACCGGCGTGACCTCGAGCTGTCTTGTCTTGGTACTTTGATGATGATTACGCGTGCCCCCGAATCCTACTCCTGTGCGCCATCCAGGACCGGTTTATCAGTTGCACGCTTGTACGTCATGGCTGCAGCCGTGTCAGAGTGGTTGAGGTGCCGTCCTTCACCGCCCGGTCCTTCACCTAGAAGGAGCACGCCTGCTCGAGGGTCAGGCGCCGCGCAAAGCTTTACTGAGCAGAGCGCTGACTTTGGGCGTCTCGAAGGGGGTCTTGACGGGACCTTCCGACCACCTCGCTGCACCCTGCTATACTCTGGCTCGTTTGATGGGCAAGGCTGCAAAAAAGAATGATTGGACAGGTGCTTGTTCCCTATCACACTTCCCGTGACTGACGGGTTAGGTGAGAACGCGGCAGGCGCATTAAATGCTCTTGTTCCCGCGCATGCGTCAGGCGGCGGGCGGCGTCCTTACGCTCGAGGCCCTTTGATTCGTATGAGCCTGTTTCCGTATTCGACAGTGGCCGCTTGGTCGAGCCTCAGTCGGTTCGCACCACGCCCTTTCCGTGTTTGAGGCTGTGAGCGTCGATGCCCGTACATGCGACTGGGAGACGTCGAATCGGGGACCTCGAATTATGTACGGGCACTCTCGTTATGCACATCAGTTAGGGTACCCCTTACTGATACCCTCGACACTCAACATCAGATTACTACTACCGATGCCAAAGGAAAAGGTTTGATCCAGGAAGGAACTAGTTCAGGAAGGCCTCCCCGATCTGGTATTGTGATAACTCATAGAAGGCATCGGGAAACTTGGCAGCAACGTGAAGATCGATATCGGCGCGAACAAGAAGATTATCGTCGGGAGGAAGAAAGGCACCGACAGGAGTGGAATCGACATAAAGATCACTGGAACTGTCCGTTCTTTATCCATTGCTGGGAGCAAAATATTAAACTGCCCACTGTTAGAGATTGCCTTGAATGCAATGGTTATGATCGGTACGATAGACCTAATCGGCAGTATCAAAATGATGATCGGCGATTTAATGAGACGATTATGAAAAGAACTTCAGTTCATGATCGGCTGGGGGCAGGCTTAGTGTGCATAATAGACTTGGTGACCGTGTCGGATATTTTCCTAGGAACCAGGAGGAGCATGAAGAGATGGCCGATGCACGAGTTTTCGATGAATTTGTATTCTGCAGGGATGCTAATACTTACCGAGTGGAGTCAAGGGAAAATCGTCATCCATCGGTGAGACAGCCGCAATGATGTCCAGAGGGATTGACTAGAACACAGAAAAGAAGGTTGCAGCACGAAAGACGAGAAGATTTGAGCAGAGGAGAGAATTCTAGAAAATCTAGAGATCAGCAGCAACCGGGTCCCGAGGGGAAAGGGCCATCGGCAGATGTCAACATGGTATTTATGTTGCCGATGGAGTTCCTTGCACCATCCAATGATGAGGAATTGGATTTTTCCGACCAAATAGCTCAGTTGGCTCTGGATCCGATGATGGCTATCTTTGAAAAGCCTGCCGACAATGAAAGACATCATCTTAGGGCTCTATTCGTTAAAGGAAGGTTCGATGGGTAGCCAATAACCAAGATATTAGTCGATGGTGGGGCTGCTATCAATATTATGCCGTATGCAGTCCATCGGAAGCTTGGGAAAGGAGATCAAGATTTAACCAAGACCGAAATGTGTCTCCAGTTAAGGGGGCAATATGCGTCGAGTTGACCATCGGCAGCAAAACCTTACCGACGACTTTCTTTGTGATCTGTGGAAAGGGTGCTTATAATTTGCTGCTAGGAAGAGATTGGATCCACGCCAATTGTTGCATCCCATCAACAATGCACCAATGCTTAGTTCAATGGGTAGGCGACAAGATTGAGATTATCCCAGGAGATTCTTCTTATGTCATCGCATCGGCAGAGGCTGATACTTATGAAAGGACCAGATGCATCTCAGGAGAAATTTGGGAAAAGGATTTCCTCAAGGTTGCTGATTATGAAATTCCACTGATTTGTTAAAATAATATAAAGATTGCTTTGCTTGGGATTATACCGAGATGCCTAGTTTAGACCGATCAATTGTTGAACATCGGTTACCTATCAAGTCTGGATTTCGGCCACATCAGCAGCCAGCTCGCCGATGTAATCCAAATATTCTTCCTGATATTAAAGCCGAAATAACCAAACTTATTGAAGCTAAATTTATTCGGCAGTGTCGGTATGCCGAGTGGATTTCCAATGTCGTTCCAGTTTACAAGAAAAATGGGAAGCTTCGAGTCTGCATTGATTTTAGAAATCTTAATAAGGCTACGCCAATGGATGGTTACCCGATGCCAGTTGCCGATTTACTAGTTGATGCTGCGGCTGGACATCGGATCATAAGCTTTATGGATGGCAATGCAGGATATAATCATATATTCATGGCTAAAGAAGATATTCCAAAAACTGCATTTAGATATCCTGGTTATGTTGGGTTGTTTGAATGGATAGTCATGACCTTTGGTTTGAAAAATGCTAGTGCTACCTATCAAAGGGCTATGAATTTTATCTTTCATGAGTTCATCGGCAAGCTGGTAGAAATTTACATTGATGATGTGGTGGTTAAGTCTGGGGATTTCACAAAGCATCGTGCCGATCTGCGAAAAGTATTGGAATGCACAAGAAAACATGGTTTAAAGATGAATCCTAACAAATGTGCATTTGGTGTATCGGCAGGGCAGTTTCTTGGTTTCATGGTGCATCAAAGGGGAATTGAAATTAGCAGAAGATCTATCGATGCTATTAACAAAATAGTTGCTCCTACCAACAAAACTGAGCTCCAGTCTCTGATCGACAAAATAAATTTTATCAGGCGATGTATCTCCAATTTGTCTGGTAAAATTCGTGCTTTTAGTCCTTTACTTAATTTAATGACCGATCAAGAATTTATATGGGGAGAGGAGCAACAGTTGGCTTTAGACGAAATTAAGAATTATTTGACAAATCTTCCAGTCTTGATTCCACCTCAGCAAGGAAAGCCCTTCAGATTATATTTATCTACCGATGGGATGGTCATCGGTTTGGCTTTGATTCAAGAATTTGAAGGGAAGGAGCGTGTGATTTACTATTTAAGTAGAAGATTGATTGATGCTGAGACTAGGTATTCGGCCATTGAAAAATTATGTTTATGCCTATATTTTTCTTGCACTAAGTTTAGGCACTATTTGCTATCGGCCGAATGCACTGTTATATGCAAAGATGATGTGGTCCGATATATGCTATCTATGGCGATTATGAGTGGTAGAATCGGTAAGTGGATATTGGCACTGTCGGAATTTGATCTACGTTACGAATCGCTAAAGCGATTAAAGGGCAGATTATGGCCGATTTTGTGACTCAACATCGCGGTGTAGTGGAGACTTTGGAAATTGTACCTTGGACACTCTTCTTTGATGGATCCACGTGTGACCGGGGGGCAGGAATCGGCATAGTGCTAATTTCCCCTCAGGGAAGGAAATATGAGTTCTCTTTGCCGATTGTTGCCACGTCAACAAATAATCAAGCCGAGTATCAAGCTTTGATCAAAGGGTTGGAATTGTTGAAAGAAGTTCATGCTGATGCTGTTGAAATCTTTGGGGATTCTATGCTGGTTATAAATCAATTGGCTGGAAGTTATGAATGCCGAAGCGAAGTCCTGATAACTTATTACGAAAAGAGTATACAACTGTTAAGGGAATTCAAAGATTTCCGATTAGAGCATATTCCTCGGTTACATAATGAGGAGGCTAATCGGTTGGCTCAGCATGCCTCGGGATATCAACCCATATTGAATGCGTTATCGGCAATCAGTGTCGATGATTAGAGAAAAGAGATTATTGATTATTTAAAGAATCCATCCAAGAAGGTTGAGAGGCGTATCCGGTTTCAAGCTACCAAATATATGCTCCTCGAGGATGAGCTTTATTATCGAACAATAGATGGGGTTCTTCTCAGATGCTTAGGCGATGATGAAGCTAAAGGTTTGATGGGAGAACTCCATGAAGGAGTGTGTGGAGCACATCAGTCGGCTTTTAAGATGAAATAGATGATCAGGAGAAATGGGTATTATTGGCCGACTATACTCGTGGATTACTTTAAATATTTCAAAGGGTGTTAAGGATGTCAGAAATTTGACAATATTCAAAGGGCGCCCGCATCGGCCATGAATCTCATTATTAAACCTTGGCCGTTCCGGGGATGGGCTATTGATTTAATCGGCCACATTTACCCACCATCAAGTAAAGGGCATAAATTCATCTTAGTCGCCACTGATTATTTCACTAAGTGGGCTGAGGCTATTCCTTTGAAGAAAGTTACGTCGGCCAATATGATTGATTTTGTGAAAGAGCATATTATTTACCGATTTGGTATTCCTCAAACAATGACTACCGATCAGGGTACTATGTTTACATCGGGAGAGTTTGATGAATTTGCAATCGGTATGAGAATTAAGGTGTTGAATTCTTCTTCTTATTATGCTCAAGCCAATGGACAGGCCGAGGCGTCCAACAAAGGAATCATTAAACTCATCAAACGGAAAATTGAAGAAAATCCTAGAAGATGGCATACATTATTAAGTGAAGCTTTATGGTCATATCGGATGGCATGTCATGGGTCGATTAAAGTTTCACTGTATCAGTTGGTGTATGGACACGATGCAGTGCTACCATGGGAAATTAAGACCGGATCTAGGCGGCTATCTTTTCAAGATCAGCTAGCTGCCGATGAATATGCTACTTTGATGAAAGACGAGTTGGATGATTTAGCAAGACATCGGCTAAGGGCTTTGATAAGTATAGAAGAAAATAAAAAGAGAGTTGCTAGGTGGTATGATAAAAAGGTAAAGGCTAAGGAGTTTACCGATGGAGATTTGGTGTGGAAGCTAATTTTAGCGATTGGGACTAAGAGTTCAAAATTTGGGAAGTGGTCTCCTAATTGGGAAGGTCCCTATCGAATAAATCGGTCTGCTCCTGGTAATGCTTATATTTTGGAAACTCTTGAAGGAGTTGAATTTCCCAGAGCATTGAATGGAAAATATTTAAAGAAATATTACCCAAGTATATGGGTCGATGCGTAAAAGTTTAAATGTCGATAACACTCCTATCGGCTGGATTGAAATGTATCTGGGACTAAAGATCAAGTTTCAAAGGGGTGCCGATAACAATCCTATCGGCTAGACCAAAATGTTCAGAAGTTTTTAGAGAGAAAACAAAGCACGCCGCCGATGAAGAGTTTATACGCTCAGCAGGGTCTGGATTGCCGATATAGCACACAGACAGATTTGATTAGCTTCTTCTATCTCCTTGATATCTTCATCGGCAGAGCCTTCCAATGGTTTCAGCTTCTTCTTCATCTGCAATGCCTTGCGAGCTTGGACGTTTCGCTCTTGTTCGAGAGTCTTGATCATTTCAGGCAGCTGACTTTCTTCTTATTGAGCTTGGGATAGGGCCTCTTCTACTTGTTTTAAGCTCTGCCAATAGGGCTTCTCTTTTTGCTGATAGATCGGAAATCTTTTATTTCAGCGTGTCTCCGGAGGATTTTAGAATGCCGATGCTCTTATGCTTCTCATCGGCGAGATGCTTCACTTTCATTACCTCCTCTGAGAGCTGGGCGTGAGTGGCTCTATCGGCAAGACGTTGGGCAGCTTTTTGATACTGAAGCTGACGGCTCTCTAAGTGCGCAACCTGAAAAAGAGTCTCTTCAGCATCGGCAGGGATTTGGCCTCTGAGAGCTTTAAATAGAGCCTTAGCTAGATCGGAATCATCAACCAGTTGGGTTGTATCCTGATGAAGCAGGGCCAGTAGATCCTCCAGTTTAGTTCTGAGTTCTGCCGATGAGATCCCTACTGCTTGAGAAGAGCTTGCTTCCTCGCCTTCATCATCAGAGATCTCAATAGCGAAAGAAAATAAGCTATCTAGAGAGTCTTGTTCCTGGAAAAGAAAATGAAATAAGTTATTTGATGATCAAGTACTGGTGATGAAAAATAGAAATCCGGTGACTTACTTGTTTCAGGGCAATTTCTTGCCTCTTGCTAGCTGAAGCCGATGGCACAACAGGTTGATCGGCTGGAGTTGTCGATGGAATGATGCCAACTGAAAAATATATAATAATGAGTTACAAGTTAGAAAAAGAAAAATCCATCGGCAAATAATCTTATGAACGGAAAACTTACCTTGAGAGGGTACAGTGCTTGTCTGGATTGAAGAGACTACCGATGATATGATTGATCCCACTAGATCGGCGGTCTGTTCAAGTACATCGGCTAATATTTCTTCTGGCTGAGGTACCTCTTGTGGTGGAGGTGAAGATGGCGCTTGTTGTGTTTGAGCCTCTGGTGAAGAAGGGGATGATTCCACATGAATCGGTGACCTCAGAGGAGGGGGAGGAGGTGATGCTGTCCTCTAACGCTTCGCTTGTGACTTGGTACTCTTGGGACCCTTTCTCTTAGCTTGACTATCTTGGGGGGCATCGGCACTTGCTTTGGTACTTCTGGTCTTTGCCGATTTGCCCGTTTGCTGATACAATGATAGGAGGTTCATAAAAACAAGTGTAACAGGGTATTAATGAAATTATGGTTGAGAAAGTTACCGATGAGGTGCCCATGGCTGCCGATGTATCCTGAAAGGGCCGTGTAAGTATGGAATGGGATCAGTATAAATTGAAGAGATGAAAACTTTCTACCTTGAAAACTTGCGCCAGAGCAGCAGCATCGACCGATGGGGATGTCTTAGTCCACTTGGTGGTGATTTTCTTGAAACGCGCGCCCCGGTGCATTAGGGCTGCCAAACTTGGAGCGTTATTGCCGATCAAACAAATCGGGCCCGATGGGAGGAGCTCGATCGGCCTACCACTTCTGCTGACTGACGGTGGTGTATCATCAACCTGTGTAAAATAGAGGAAGTAAGCTGCCAATAAAAGCAAAAGTAATAAGATCGAGGCATCAGTTGAAGACTTACAGTGTTATCAAGGACCTTGTACGCGGAGTCGATCATACCACGGTATGTGAGGGCCGATCTGCAGAACAAGTGCTCCTTCCATTCTGCCCACCATTGTTTGTATGCCTGGGTAATAAAGAGAGGTGGAATCCAGGCCGATAGGTCGATATCTGACGTATCGACATTTGGTAGAAGTTCGGCTATTCTGATCCACTCAAGACCAATGGTGATGATCTCCCTTGGTTTCACCACATCGGCATAACAGAGCGCAATCGGCAGCTGTCCAAAAGCCAATTGACGTGCCAATGCCGATGGATTGTAGAACTCGTAGGTGAGGTTGGAAGCTTTCCCGTTACCAAAGAAGTTCACTGGTATAGCTCTCGGAGTGATGATTGCCATCATCAGATCATGGTCTTTGTTGAGAGCGTTGTTAAAGGGATGAAAAGTCAGGGGAAATCGGGTGTCTGGATCCTCATAAGGCATCCATGCCCGCTGTTCTTTAGTCAAACCCTCATAAAGGGTCTGAAAGAATCGGCTAGTCTGATCTTCATTGCCACCGGTGCCAGGTAAAACTATAGCAGCTTCACCATAGTTCAAAGGGAGGCGAGTTGCCGATTCCTCTTCGTCAAGCTCATGATCTTCGGCTATATCTCTGGGGAAGCGCTGTGCAAAAAGGTCGAATTCAAGGCGCTTGTGCATGTGGACACTAAGCCACATGTTGATGAACCACCAAGGTCCCCCTAAGTTGCCGATGGGTTGGCCTAGCAGGAGTTTTCTAGCTACTTGATGGAGAAGATGGTAAACAACACCGAGCAAGTATCGGCCAAGAGGAAATCGGCCACCATTGGCCAGTCTTTCCGCTGCCGATAGATAGACAGAGGTTGGCCCTGCCGATCGGCCATAGAATACAAACTTATCCAGCGACATATTCAAGAAAATGGCCTATTCTCTTTCCCCGACAGATCCTGTTTTTCGATACTTCTGAATATATCCAGACCAACCGCCGATAGCGCGAGTCTCTACCTTAGAGCTGGGCTTGGTGTCAAACAGATGACTGTTATCGGCAGTGGATATGTCTAAACCGGTGAGCATGAGTACATCGGCAAGGGTAGGTGAAGCAGGGCCATGGCCGAATACAAAAGAATTGAGCGTGTCTGACCAAAAGTACGAGGTAGCTATCAGCAGTGACTCGTTTCTCTCCATATCGGCAAGAGACAATCTAATGCACTGGTCTAATTTCCGCTCACCCCATTGAACTTCATTTGAATGGCTGACTCTCACGAACCAGTCTTTCCATCCCTTGGTAGGACTGGTCCAAGAACGAAAAGCGTCTTTCCACAGATCTAAGGAAAAGTTTTCGGCTCTGAAGGGGATTCTATTTGTCTCTGCATTTATTAGATCGGTGGGATCTGGATTTCCTAATGGGCCGAGGCACTGGAAGTGAGGTTGATCGGTAGGAATTACGATCTTATCGGCCATATCCTAAAAAGTTTTAAGGATGAAAAAAACAAAGAAAAAAAGGGAGTACTTAGTAAAAAGGAATCGCAGATGAATGGGAGTACAGCAAAAGTGCAAAATGAAGAAGGATGGTAAACTGACCTCAGGGACGACGAAGTTGATGGCCATTTCTTCGCGAGGAAGAGGGTCGGGGATTTGGAGGATTGATGAAGATGGCTCTTGCTGAAGTTTTTGGAGTTCTCAAGCAATGCCACCGCCAGGAAAGTGGATTTTGGGCTGTAGAATGACAAGGTGGAGAAGGAGTACCGGAGAAGGAAGTATTTATAGGACAAAACGGGCAGGGGCAAATCTGACTTATCTCTTTGCCGCATCCGTGAAATTCGAGGGTGTTCAGGTGGATATGGTAACTGTTCGCACGGTAATCAAAGGATTGCGCAGGTGATTTGACAGCAAGCGGTCATGATTTTGGAGATATTTTATTGTGCGAGATCGCTTGGTTGGCCCATCGACAGTTCTCTCTAACGGTAATATTGCCGATGAGCGCATAAGTGGGGAGATTCAGTTTGTTGGCACCGTTTTTGGACACGTACCTAGGATCGGTAGAGTGTGGATCGGCAAGAAAAGGCAATAGTGATTGGTTTGCAAGGAAAGTTGCCGATAAGGGTGGTTGCCGATGAGGAGACAGCTGGATGTGGCTGAGTCCATAGGTGGTGATGTGTTTATGCCGATGGCCAGTATTGATCGTTGCCGATGGGGAGTCTGCCGATGACGTGGAAGGAAGACTTGGAGGTTGCCAATTGGTCCATAGTGGTGTTCTAGCTTGTCGCGGCAGGATAGTTTTATGTTTTCCTTAGTTATTTAAATCGTTTTGTACACGGATTCTGTTTAAATTTGGAATTCGAATTCTAGTCGTGTCTGGTTGTAGCTCTTTGAGCAGGGTATAAATGTAGACCCTAGGGCCTTGTAATCGGGACATCTATCAATCAATCAAACACAAGTTTCTACTCATATTCCAGCATCTACTTTTTCGACGACTTCGTCATATTTTCCTTTTTCATTACGAGTTCTTAGGAGTTCGTCGACTTAAGCTCGGCGTATTCTCAAGTTCCGCGTGAATACCTCTTGGCCGTGGCATGTGGGCGCATCGCTGTTGTCGGGACCAAAGTATTCGAGTTATCACCTTTGCCGATAGTAAGGTTAAATCGGCTCGCACGCCTTAACGTTTAAATCGGGTATTAGCCCTTTGTGTTTGCAAAATTAGCTTTTGCATCAACACATCTTTTGGCACGCCCAGTGGGACAGATTCAAGATCAAGATCAACATGTCGACTACTGAGTTTGATCAAGAAAACGTCATCCCCGTGACGGAGGCCAATCTCAAGGATGAGCAGAAGCAAGCTATCGCTAAAGCCATGGAGGATTACAAGCAGCAATGCCTGAGGTCCTTCAGCATGAACAGGAGTGGCGAAGTGATCCAGAAGTATACGCTGACGATGCCTCGGCAGGTTACTTTTGAAGCCAATCCTGGTAAACTTCAAGAGATGTTCGATAGTGCTATCAACCGTGCTTTGATCAACCAAGCTGGTGTGCTGTCCAATACGGTTTTCAATGCCGTGGCTAGAACTTTCAAGGAAGGACAATTGCCACCAGATTATGTGGGCCCCTCTCATCATCAGCCAGGATCACCGGTGGTCACAGCTCCATCGGCTGCTACAGCCGCTGCGGGTACACAGACTACCGTTCCTCCAAGCACGTTGGGAGTCACTAATGCACAATCTACGCCGATGACAACTAATCCACCGACTTCAGATGAGCAGATTAAGCTCACTACAGATCTATTGGCATCGACAATGTCAGGACCAGTCCCTCCTCCTAACTAGTGGGGTTTTGGTATTGTTGACGGTCCTTAATGCTCATATTTAACCATCAATTAATCATGGAAAAGGAACCAAATGCAACCAACACCTAGACTTAGGGTTTTATCTGACAGAATTCCACGAGTTTTGGTGTTTGTCTATTTCTGCAGGGGGTTATCAGGAAATATAAAAGAAAGGCCCACACGTCGGGTTTACATAGAGATATTAACGTGCCGTGCAATTTTCTACCATCTAGAAGACTCCAGAAGCCACGGGAACGAACGGGCGGCCGATCGGGCCCGGGGGCAGGGCGCCCGCCCAAGTCCCTTGGGTGCCCGCCTAGCTACAGTGTCCAATTCGGACCCGTTTCGCGTATTATGCTCCACCGACCTAAAGGATCAAGGAAAACCGTGCGATCAATATCAGTTTGATCCGACGGCCCAGATTCATCTGAAAAGACTATATAAGCAAGGCCCCCTGGCCCCTGGAGATCATACCTCTTCTACAGAATCAAAGTTAGGGTTTCAATTCTTCATCCAAGTAGAGAGGATCCCTCTAGTTCTTCTAGTTCTACCTCTAGTTCATCTAGATCTAGTTCTAGTTCATCTAGTTCTAGTTCTAGTTCTTCTAGTTATAGTTCTAGTTCGTTCTAGTTGTAATCTAGAAAATAGGGAGAGAGAAGAGGAGAGCGGAGGAGGAGCCGGATCTGTCGGATCTTCCTCAACATTGTACTTTTGCAGCAACTGGTTCGTCCTTCATCGTTCTCCAGGTTCTTCAATTCATAATTCCTGAGTTCTTTAATTACTTTTATTTACATTCAAGTTATTTATTGGATTCCCGCTTGCATCAAGTGCTCTAGTCTTTACAACGCTAGAGTAGTAATTAATAGATTAGACGTGGTGTTTAGTCTTGCAATAACTTGGAATTGCACCCAATCCTATGGATTGTTGTGGTAGCCCTAGGGTAGTGACAGCCCTAACGGTCGACGTATTCCAGCACGTTCGGATCGGTGTTTGTAGGACCGTAGTCAGACCTTCCTAGCCCCCTTCTCATCTCTTTCTGTGGTTAGTGCTCTGATGTCCCGATATAGATAATCTTGAAGTAATTCTTGATTCTTAGATCAACTAGAGAACTCTCAGGAAACTTCCTCTCTTCCCACCAAAAATAATTATATAGTTATCCTTGGGCGATCTTGATTCTTAATTAGTACACTCACGTTCCCTGTGGAAAATCGATACTCTGGAATACTCCCGGGTGAAGGCTACATCGGTATCCGTGCGCTTGCGGATTTTTCTGTTTGCGTTTAAAATACCCAACAAGCTTTCTGGCGCCGTTGCCGGAGAACGGTAGCTGTGCTAGTTTCGAACCAAGTCGTCCGTGTATCCTTTTTCTTTTCCTTTTTTACAACACTCACCCTATCATTTTCACCATACCACATGGATTTCACTCTAAGCAATAATAAGCGTGGAATTTATTTTATAGCCACTTCATTTACTCCATGCTCATATGCAACATCTTTACAATCCATTGGTCTCTCCAACATCACCACATTCGAGATCTTCAACCCCCTCATCCTTTCTATTTATAAAAACATTAAAAGGGCGGTTGTCGATGCATATGTCTATATTAAATATTTAGATCTCGTTGAGTTGATCTTGATACAGGTCAGCGTTGGAGGGGAAACCACTTCGCCGACATAAATTAATGGTTTCCCAAGGACAAGCTTAGTGTCCTAAAACAAGCACTGATCAGATCATAACATGAGCTTTTAATTATTTGCAACATTACCTTGTGTTTTGAGCATATAAGGATAATTGTAAAAAAAATTCCTTTGGGTATTCTTGTCACTAACCTTTCCAGGATTGGAGCATGAAGATCGGATGAATGACAAGCATAAGGAAGTCCTGAGATAAACTCACATTGGAGACAAAGAGAGAGACACATGAAGTTTAACAATTTACACAAGGAAGGCATAGCTCACAAGAGATGATCCATGGAGGGTGCCACAAACACGATGCACAACCACTAAGAAAGGAAAGCTTCCACAAGGTGATACTGTACCATCACTCTTCAAGTAAGGTAACATCTTAAGGTACTTGACTATCACTTTTATAAAGCTTCTCCTTGGTTCTGGCATTCACATGAATAAAAGAGACAAACATGTATGATTTATAACTCCAAATTAACCAACCCAACTGATTCAACATGTTTAGTCCTTCCACCTTTGTGATCCCACACTCCTAATCATATGAGCTAAAATGTTGCACACTCAATCTTTGGAAGATATATATAAAAAAACATAAGTATAGATAGATAATCTCTCCATTAGGTTGAGTGATCTGATCTGACGAATGTTTTAATTACAACACTCATGATCTTATTATCCATCAACTTTGTCTTACTCACTATGGTTAAGGTTAGAGAGAACAAATACACTTTTGGTTCTGTTGGTGTTTTCCACCAACAGGGCCCATGCACTTGATCTCTGCCTTGTCTTTATGAGCAGGTACACTTCGAGCAAAATATGAAGGACTTTTACAACTCCCAGACTCCACCAAGTGAAGAACCTAGATCTACGAGCACAAACACAAAGGAGATACTGGACACTCAGGCAATCACTGCCCTGAGATGCTTGAGGAAGTAATTACTGACCTTCTACTGGTCAAGAGAGACGATCCAGGATGCCCCATCATCTCGATCTCCATCTGCATGGTGGACTTCCTAGAAGCACTCTACGACTTTGGCTCCAGCGTCAACATTATGCCCAGGGTACTCTATGAAAAATTCTTTACACATCCTTTATTAGAAACAGCCATGTGTTTGCAGCTTGCAGATCGTACGCTAAGTTTCCCAAAGGGAATATTGAAGAACCTCTGCATCCGAGTTGGTACCTTGTACGCCCCAGCAGACTTCGTGGTGATAGAGACTGGTACTGATGAGAGGGCACCCATCATCCTAGGGAGGCCATTCCTGAACACCTCGGGAGCTATCATCTACGCCAGTGCTGCCAAAATCAGTTTCTACATCAAAGGGAGGAAGGAGACATTTTTCTTTAGGAACAAGACTACACAAATCCCAGATCAATCCCGACATGAATCAAGGAAGAGGACCAACAGGAGGAACAGGAACAAGCAAGTGTGGACCGAGTCAGCTAAGATGGTCACTGTAATTCATGGAGGCCAAGATCATCAACTTAAGTCACCGCTTTTGACTAAGAAGGACGACCCAGGAATGCCAAGCATCTATTGCTCCATAAATGGATACAACTTCTACAAGGCAACTTGTGACACCGGATCGGGCGTCAACATAATGGCCGCGGTCACCTATCGGCTCTTGTTCGGAACCATGCCAGTAAGACCAACATACATTCAGCTCCAGATGGCAGATCAGACATTTCGAGAAGTTAAATGAATAGTAACTGATGTCCCAGTCAAAATAGATGATCACTTTGTCTACACAGACTTTCAGGTTCTTGACATGGGAGAAGACGAGTATGATCCACCCATCATCCTTGGAAGACCGTTCCTCAGCACCGTTAAAGCAATTATCTACATTGGAACCGGAGAAGTCCATATGCACTTCCCCTTAGAGAAGGTACGCCGTTATTTTACTGACCCTAACTATATCGTTGAAGAATCTAAGTAGGTCAGAAAGAGACGCAACCGCAACCAGAGGAGGCAGATCATCACGGACGGATGGGCAGACTATGAAGGAGAAGTTGTAAGGTCAGAAGACGTAGAGTTTAAACAGAATTATCCAGAGAAAACCGAAGCACCAAGTCAGGTGTGGAAAATGAAGATAACTATACAGGAAGAGGAGGCGCTGCCGGAAGTACCGACTACGCCACCCAACGAACCTCAGGACAATTGAGAAAACGGAGTCCCGTTCGGAGGACTTAAAAATACCGAACGCCTTGCCAAGAGGTAAACTTGGTAGTTATCCTTTCCCTTTTAATTATTTAAAATTAGTTTGCTTAGTTAATTAAGTTCATACTATCTTAAAAATAAAATAAAAAAATATGAAAAACAGTAAGCCCCATGTGAGTATACGAGTGGCATAAAACCCATAAGTTCATTCACTGTGGTGGCATAAAAATAAAATAAAATTTTCTTTTCTGCTTTATAAAATGAAAATATAAAAACAGGGAGTAATAATTATTAAGGAGTCTCAACATAATAAAGGCTAGATATTTATGCTAACACTTAATCAGTTCCACAAGCTTTGTTGTCTATTTGAGCTCCACAGAATTTAAGAATCAAGAAGACTAGCAGACGGAGGACATTCTAATCGCTGTCAGAATGCTGCTGACTTTCAAATACACCTCTGCCACCTGTTAGCTACATCAAGAGAAATTACGTCAAAATTCAGCTTGGGGGAGAGCACCCCCACTTATCTCGATAAGTATTTCTATCTATCTATCTTTATACTTATATTATTTTAGAATATAAATATACATAACTATGGAAAAATCAAATAAAGATTTGGTGCTTATATACATATCTTTTGCTTAGTGTGTTTACTAAATAAATAAAGTAGCTACGCTAATCTGTATCTAAATAAAACTCAAGCATGGATATGATGAATAGTTGCTCTGCCTAATTTACACATTTTAAGTTCTCTCTCAAGTTTAGATATAACTGTTATAATTTAAGGCTTGCTCTAGACCTAAACTTGTGGGATGAAAACTTGATCTAAAGTCTAAGTTGTTAACGGATATGATATGGGAAGGTTGAGCTGCTGTTTATCTGTTTCTAGAGATGCTAGAATTCTGGAGAATTTTATCTTTGAAAATCTTTAAAATGTTGCATGATGAGTTCCTGTATGATGAGAGTTTAAATTCCTACCACAGCCAGATATACATGCTTGCTAGACTTTGAGCCACACATTTACTATTTACTACTTATGAGCATTGAGTGTGGTCAAGCTGTGTAGACCCTTAGGAGCTTGTCATGTGGTTAAATCAAGATTCACTTGCACGTTCACTCATATATGCTACTTCTACTCCAGAAGTACCATCCACATATATCCATCCATTTCCATCTCCAGAATCACCCAAAAATATTCTACTCCTAATCCGGGAGAGAATAGCCAAAAATATTTCTGTTTTTCCTTGTGAAATAAATGCTCAAGTTATCTTGTTACTACCACTTGCTATATTATCTTAAGAGATGAGTGCTCTATAAAAAAAGAGAAAAAGAAAAAAAAATAAATACGAGGAAATAAAAAGAAGCAAGTGCTCGAAACCTCGAAAGAAAAGAAAAAGTGAGACGGGAGGTAAAAATGGACAAGTGTCCGACTGTCGAATTAGGGGTACAAGATACCCACCTGAGAGAAAAGAAAAAGAAGAGCATCTCATTCTCCTCATAAAGTTTCAAAAAGCAAGGAAGGTATGTATCCCCTCAAAGAGCAAAGTAGAATTAGACTTCCACCATTGTTATCACCATCATCACCATACACCATTCATTCGCCACACATGCACATCTTGATTTGACTTATTGATTTGTTTCTTTGGATCCATGGTTTGACTATGCAATAAATGTCTTGTAAGTATGTATCTCCCACCTATGAGCTCCAGATATTAAAGCCTTATTAGAGTAGGGTGAGAGAGAAGGCAATGTCACTATGCCTTATACCACAAATACTACATATCTTGAGAGAAGGCATATACCATTACTGCCTTGGTAAGGATCCAGAAATACCACAAAAGAGAGATATGAGAGAATCATACAAGGAATCTCTGAGTTTTATTTGAAAATCTGCAAAAACCCCAGAGCTATAGCTGATCAAGAATAAGAGACAAGGCACTTGACTAGACTGTTCTATCTTTTAACCACTCAAGACAGAAGTGACGGTTACAAGTCCCATAGTGAAGGTAAAGTAAGTAAGTTTTAAGTCTTGACAGTTTACTCTAACTCAGAGATGAGATCTTATTTAAAAGCATGTGTACCATCAATTTTTAAGATATTGCAACAATTTATGATCCATAGCTGAGTCTATCCTTGCTCAGGGACGAGCAAGAGGTAAGCTTGGGGGAGTTTGTTGACGGTCCTTAAGTATCAAATTTAATTATCAAATAAATAAAGAAAAGGATCCAAATGAAATCAACATCTAGACTTAGGGTTTTATCTGACAGAATTCCACGAGTTTTGGTGTTTGTCTATTTCTGCAGGGAGTTATGAGGAAATATGGAAGAAAGGCCCACACGTCGGGATTACATAAAGATATTAACGTGCCGCGCAATTATCTTACATCTAGAAGACTCCAGAAGCCACGAGACCGAAGCGGAGGCGAAACGGGGCCTGACCCTGGGCGCCCGCCCAGGTGATCAGGGCGCCCGCCCACCTCCTGAGTTCAATCAGGACTCTCCTTCGCGGGAGATCTCCACCGACCTAAAGGATGAATCTAAACCATGCAATCTATGTCGGTTTGATCCAACGGCCCATATTCACTTGAAGGGACTATAAAACCAGACCCCCTGGCCCCTGGAGGAGAGAGCCTCTCAACCCCAATTCATTGTTCTTCAAGGGAGAAGAAGCCTCTGATCAAGATTAGAGCCACCACATCAATTAGATATCTAGATTAGCATAGCTACATAGGATTAGAACTAGAAGGAGTCAATCTTCGATTGGTTTCCGGATCTGTCAAGAGGATTCGTGGTAATTCTCTAATTGTGCTTCTAATTGCTTTCTAATTATCTTTGTTCTTCAATATTATGAATATGACTTTGTTCTACTTCAATATATTGCTTATGACTTTGCTCTACTTGCTTATATTCAAGATTATATTGTTCTTAGTTTATCATAGTTATGTACTTGGCTTAGTTAGATTAGATCTATATACATGCTTAGGATCGTATAGCGTTTATCCATCGGATCCATAGGTAAATGATAGATATTGTGTAGGCGTGGTGCTTATACCGTATTTATCTGCAATTGTACCCAATATGCCAGATCGTGGGGTGGTTCGTGATAGTGACAGCTTCATTGATTCTTATATAGTCCCCCTCTCGTGTATTGGGCTGGCAGAGCAATATTATTACAGGGGAGTGATTGCTATGTTTCTCATTGACCTTGCTAATATCACTATGCATGGGCGTAGTCTTGTCTCACAATGATTGCTAAGTATGCTTGCACTAACTATGATAATGCTAGACTATATAGTTGAGAATAACTTAGGGAATATTCTTGTAGTTCGTTCTAATACCATGCTAATGAATTTCTAGAGTATCTAATTGAGGTGCTTATCATATTTATTATGTGGCTAGATCAGATTAGTTATCCTTGTCACTATTATTATTTCATATATCTTTTATGTGACACTTATCCCTGTATGAAGATTTAAATATAATGTTCTCAATTATACATGCAATGATAGATGCTCAATCTCATATTCTATTCTGTAATCAATATTGATGAGTGCTAATCCCTTCCCAGTGGTAAAAATATAAATAACGATACCTGGAATACTTCCCGGTTAAAATGCTGCATCGGTATTAATCTGTGCGCTTGCAGATCCCATTCATTATTTATTTAGAAGAGCAATTGCATATTTCAATACCGCGTCTCTCATGTCATGCTGGGGATGACAACTTGGCTTAAGTGGTGTGAGGGATAGGTTTGGCATTTTTTGCACCGTTACTAGATTTAGAGAACTTAGTCTACTTTTGGTAATGATGTTAAGAATACCCAACAGGAAGTTTTTCCACAAATGCCCCAACAGAATCATCAGGCTACAGGGTTTCAACAAGGCTAGATCTATCTCGGATTCTAGAACCAAGGGTTGCCCAATCAGCCGATGAATCTCGGACAGCAGATCGGCGGGCAGCAGATCGGCGGACAGCAAATCGGCGGGCAACAGTTTGGTGGTCAGCAGATGGGTGGCTGTTGACACCGTTTTTGGGCACGTACCCAGAGACCAGCAGAGTATAGATCGGCAGGTGGAGCAAGAGTAACTAGCTTGCAGAAGAGTTGCCGATGAGGATGGGTGCCGATGAAGAGAAGATTGAATATGACTAGATCCAAAGGTGGTGACGTGTTCTTGCTGATGATCAATATTGGTGTTTGCCGATGGCCATAACAGGAAGACTGCCGATGACTCTGAAGGAAAGCGTGGAGGTTGCCGATTGATATGTGGCGGTGTCCCGGTCGGTTACAAGGGGGTGGTTTTATGTTTTCCTTAGTTGTTTAAATTCGTTTTGTATATGGATTCTGTTTAATTTAGAATTCGAGTCCTAGTCGTGTCTGATTGTAGCTCTTTGAGCAGGGTATAAATGTAGACCCTAGGGCTTTGTAATCTATCTATCAAAGAATCAATCAATCAAACACCAGTTTTTATTCATATTCTAGCATCTACTTTTCGACGACTTCGTCATACCTTTTTCTTTTCATTACGAGTTCTTAGGAATTCGTCGACTTAAGCTCGGCGTGTTCTCAAGTTCCACGTGAATACCTCTTGGCCGTGGCATCCGGGCGCATCGCTGTTGTCGGGACCAAAGTATTCGAGTTACCACCTTCGCCGATAGTAAGGTCAAATCGGCTGGCACGCCTTAACGTTTAAATCGGGTATTAGCCCTTTGTGTTTGCAGATCCGCTTTTGCATCAACACATCTTTTGGCACGCTCGGTGGGACAGATCCAAGATCAAGATCAACATGTCGACTTCTGAGTTTGATCAAGAGAACGTCATCCCCGTGAAGGAAGCCAATCTCAAGGATGAGCAGAAGCAAGCTATTGCTAAAGCCATGGAGGATTACAAGCAGCAATGCCTGAGGTCCTTCAACATGAACAGGAGCGGCGAGGTGATCCATAAGGATGCACTGCCGGCACCTCGGCAGGTTACTTTTGATGCCAATCCTGGTAAACTTCAAGAGATGGTTGATAGTGCTATCAGCCATGCTTTGATTAACAAAGGTGGTGTGCTGTCCAATATGGTTTTCAATGCCGTGGCTAGAACTTTCAAGGAAGGACAATTGCCACTAGATTATGTGGGCCCTTCTCATCATCAGCCAGGATCACAGCTCCATCGGTTGCTACGGCCGCAGCGGGCCTGGAAATTCCTGTCCCTCCAAGCACGTTAGGAGTCACTAATACACAATCTATGCCGATGACGACGAATCTGCCGACTTCAGAACAGATTAAGCTTACTACAGATTTATTGGCATCGGCAATGTCAGGACCAGTTCCTCCTCCTAACTGGTGGGGTTTTGGTATGCCTCCGGAATACTTCAAGACACCCGGTATATCTCAAGCAACTGATATGAGAGGCAAGGCTCCTATGGCATCGGCACCTCCCAATATGCCGATGAACCAGAGTCCACAGTATACTACAACTACTACTACAAGACCTTGCACTGGGAATTCTCAAGCTCCGACGTTCCAGATGCCTAATGCATCGGCAGACTCAATGCTGATGCAACAGAGATGCATGACTCAACCTGGGTATGTCAATTCGATGATGATGCCCAATTACTAGTCATCGGCAGGACCTATGCCGATGAATGCTAATAGTGGATGGCTTGGGCAGCAAGTCTTTCCGCAAACACCCCAACAGAGTCATCAGGCTACAGGGTTCCAGCAAGGCCAGATCTATCCTAGGTTCCAGAATCAGGGATTGCCCAACTAGCCGGTGAATTTTGGGCAGCAGATCAGCGGATTGCAGATTGGCGGGCAACAGCTTGGTGGTCCACAGATTGGGGGCCAAATGATTAATCCAATGTTCCATGCAGATCGTGCGACGCACAGACACGCGGAAGCTTATCAGCAGGCGCCGGATCCGCAACCACCTCATCGGCAAGATGCCGATGCTTACTGGGCCGATAAGATTGCTGAAGTAATGAGAGATCAATTTAGGATAAAACCCAAAGTCAACACTTACTCTTATCGGACACCGTATCCTCCCGCATATGATTTGATCCCGCTTCCAAATCGGTACAAGGTACCGGATTTTACTAAGTTTTCTGGGCAGGATGACACGTCGACCATGGAACACGTCAACAGGTTCATCATCCAATTCGGGGAAGCTAGTAACAGGGACGAGTTAAGGGTTCGCTTATTCTCGTCATCGTTGTCCGGATCGGCTTTCACCTGGTTTATATTGTTACATTCCAATTCAGTGATTACTTGGGCCGATTTGGAGAAACAATTCCACAAATACTTCTTTTCGAGGGTCCATGAGAAGAAGATCACCGATTTGGTCAAATTGAGGCAACGCAATGATGAATCGGTTGAAAGTTTTGTGCAGAGGATACGGGAAGTCAAGAACAAATGCTATAGCCTGGTTCTGGATGATCGGCAGCTAGCTGATTTGGCTTTCCAGGGTTTGTTGCCACACATCAGGGACAAATATGCGTCTCAGGAGTTTAAAAGCTTAAGTCATTTGGTGCAGAGAATTTTTGATCAAGATATCAAGCCTTTCGAGCCCGAGAGAGCATGGAACAAAAAGGTGTCGTTCGTTGATGAAGCAATAAGCTCGGACTCTGATGAAGAACCAGTCGTCGGCTTGGCAGAGTGGGTGAAAAACAAGAAGCCAATGTCTTGTCCTTTTGGACATAAAGAGCCAGAGAAATTCGCATTTGATATCACTAAGGCCGATCGGATATTTGACTTTCTACTTCAGGAAGGTCAGATCAAATTATCACCTAATCATGTGATCCCATCGGCTGAGGAGTTGAAGAAGATGAAGTAATGTAAATGGCACAATGCAACTTCTCACAGCACCAATGAGTGCAAAGTATTTAGGCAACAGCTGCAATCGGCTATAGAGTCAGGAAGGATCAAATTTGATAGATCTAAAGCTCAGAAGCCGATGAAGATTGATCAACATCCTTTCCCAACAAACATGCTAGATGCTAAGGGAAAGGCCAAGGTCTTGACGTCGGAGGCAGCTGAAAGAAGTGCATCGGTGGATCCACAACATCAAATCACTACCGCCGATGCAAAAGGAAAAGGCCTAGTCCAGGAGGGAGTTAACTCAAGGAGGCCTCCCTGATCTGGTATTGTAATAACTCACAGAAGGCCTCGGGAGACTTGGCAGCAACGTGAAGATCGGTATCGGCACCGGCAAGAGGACAATCGCTAGGAAGAAGAAAGACGCCGACAGGAGTGGAATCTGCATAGGGATCACTGGAATTGTCTGTTCTTCATTCATTGTTGGGAGGAGAATATCAAACTTCCCACTGTCAGAGATTGTCCTGAGTGCAACGGTTATGATCGGTACGACAGGTCTGATCGGCGCTATCGTGACAATTGTAGGCAATTTAATGGGCCGATTAGAGGGAGGGCATCCGTTCATGATCGGCTGGGGGGCAGGCTCAGCGTGCACGACAGGCTTGGAGATCGTGTTGAGTATTTCCCCAGGAACCAGGAAGAACTTGAAGAGATGGCTAATTCACGGGTTCCCGATGAGTTCATATTTTGCAGGAATGCCAATACTTATCGAGTGGAATCAAAGGAAAATCGTCGCTCAGCGGCCAGGCAGCAGCAACTTCCTCCATGGTGTCTAGAAGGATTGACCAGGACACAGAAAAGAAGGCTGCAGCGCGAAAGGCGAGAAGAGTTAAGCAAGGGGGAGAACTCTGGGCAGTCTGGGGATCAGCAACAACCAGATCCTAAGGGGAAAGGTCCATCGGCAGATGTCAACATGGTCTTTATGTTGCCGATGGAGTTCCTTGCACCATCCAGTGATGATGAGTTGGAGTTTTCCGACCAGATAGCTCAGTTGACTCTAGATCCGATGACAACCATCTTTGAGAAGCCTGCCGATGATGAAAGACAACATCTTAAGGCTCTCTTTGTCAAAGGAAGGGTTGATGGTCAGCCGATGACCAAGATTTTAATTGACGGTGGGGCTGCTATCAACATCATGCCTTATACAGTGTATCAGAAGCTTGGGAAAGGAGATCAGGACCTGACCAAGACCGATATGATGCTCAAAGACTTCGAGGGCAATGTGTCCCCAGTTAAAGGAGCTATCTATGTAGAATTGACCATCGGCAGCAAAACCTTGCCGACAACCTTCTTCGTGGTCAGTGGAAAAGGTGCCAACAATCTGTTGCTGGGCAGAGATTGGATTCATGCCAATTGTTGCATCCCATCTACAATGCACCAATGCTTGGTCCAGTGGGTAGGTGATAAGATCGAAATTGTCCCAGGAGATTCTTCTTATGTCATCGCATCGGCAGAAGCAGACTCCTATGAAAGGACTAGGTGTATTTCAGGAGAAGCTTGGGAAAAGGATTTCCTCAAAGTTGCCGATTATGAAATTCCACCGATCCAAGCAGTCGGTTCTGAAGATGGTTTTTAATGGATAGGTTCACCGATGATGGAAAGTTAGGCCAAGGGTTCACATCGGCCAATGATTTGGTAGAAGTAGATATAGGTAGTGGTGATAAGCCTAGACCTACTTTTATTAGTGCCAAGTTAAGTCCTGAGTGTAAGCAACAGTTAACTGATTTGTTGAAGGAATATAAAGATTGCTTTGCTTGGGATTATACTGAGATGCCTGGTTTGGACCGATCGATTGTTGAACATCGGTTGCCTATCAAGTCTGGATTTCGGCCACATCAGCAGCCAGCTCGCCGATGTAATCCTAATATTCTTCCTGACATCAAGGCCGAAATAACTAAACTTATTGAAGCCAAATTTATTCGGCAGTGTCGGTATGCCGAGTGGATTTCCAATGTTGTTCCGGTTTACAAGAAGAACGGGAAGCTTCGGGTCTGCATTGATTTCAGGAATCTTAACAAAGCTACACCGATGGATGGGTACCCAATGCCAGTTGCCGATCTGCTAGTTGACGCTACGGCTGGGCATCGGATTATTAGCTTTATGGATGGCAATGCAGGATATAATCAAATATTCATGGCTGAAGAAGATATTCCAAAGACCGCATTCAGGTGTCCTTGTCATGTTGGATTGTTTGAATGGATAGTTATGACCTTCGGCTTAAAGAATGCTGGTGCTACTTATCAAACGGCCATGAATTTTATATTTCATGAGTTCATCGGCAAGCTGGTGGAAATTTATATTGATGATGTGGTGGTTAAGTCTGGGGACTTCACAAAGCATCTTGCCGATCTACGAAAGGTGTTGGAATGCACAAGGAAGCACGGTTTGAAAATGAATCCCAATAAGTGTGTATTTGGTGTATCGGCAGGGCAGTTTCTTGGTTTCATGGTGCATCAAAGGGGGATTGAAATCAGTGAAGATCTATTGAGGCCATCAACAAAATAGTTGCCCCTAAAAACAAGACTGAGCTCCAATCCTTGATTGGCAAGGTAAATTTTATCAGGAGATTTATATCTAATTTGTCTGGTAAAATTCGTGCTTTCAGCCCTCTTCTTAAGCTAAAAGCCGATCAAGAATTTGTTTGGAGGAAAGAACAACAGTTGGCTCTGGATGAAATCAAGAATTATTTAGTAAATCCTCTAGTTCTCATTCCACCTCAGCAAGGGAAGCCCTTCAGATTATATTTGTCTACCGATGGGATGGTCATCGGTTCGGCTTTAATTCAAAAATTTGAAGGGAAAGAGCGTGTAATTTATTACTTAAGCAGGAGGTTGATTGATGCTGAGACCAGGTATTCGGCTATTTTGAAGCTACGCTTGTGCCTGTATTTCTCTTGTATCAAGTTAAGACACTACTTGCTATCGGCCGAATGCACTGTTATTTGCAAAGATGATGTGGTCCGGTACATGCTATCTATGCCGATTATGAGTGGCAGGATCGGTAAATGGATTTTGGCGCTGTCGGAATTTGATCTGCGTTACGAATCGGATAAAGCAGTTAAGGGACAGATTATGGCCGATTTTGTAACTCAACATTGCGGTGAAGTGGAGGCTTTGGAAATTGTACCTTGGACGCTCTTCTTTGATGGATCCACATGTGACCGGGGGGCAGGAATCGGCATAGTATTAATTTCCCCTTGGGGAAAGAAGTATGAGTTTTCCTTGCCGGTTGTTGCCACGTCGATGAATAATCAGGCTGAGTAACAAGCTTTAATAAAGGGATTGGAGTTGTTAAGAGAAGTTCATGCTGATGCTGTTGAAGTCTTCGGGGATTCTATGCTAGTTTTAAATCAATTGGCCGGAAACTATGAATGCCGAAGTGAAGTTCTCATAACTTATTATGAAAGGAGTATGCAACTGGTGAAGGAATTCAAAGATTTCCGATTAGAGCATGTTCCTCGACTGCATAATGAAGAGGCCAATCGGTTGGCTCAGCATGCCTCGGGGTATCAGCCTATGATTAATGCAATATCGGCAATCGGTGCCGATGATTGGAGAAAAGAAATCATTGATTATTTGAAGGATCCATCTAAGAAAGTTGAAAGGCGGGTTCGGTTTGAAGCCACCAAGTATGTGCTCCTCGAAGATGAATTGTATTACCGAACTATTGATGGGATTCTTCTCCGATGCTTAGGTGATGATGAAGCTAGGAGTTTGATGGGAGAAATCCATGAAGGGGTATGTGGAGCACATCAGTCGGCTTTCAAGATGAAGTGGATGATTAGGAGGAATGGATATTATTGGCCAACTATACTTGAGGATTGCTTTCAGTATTTCAAAGGGTGTCAAGGGTGTCAAAAGTTTGGTAATATTCAAAGGGCACCTGCATCGGCTATGAATCCTATCATAAAGCTTTGGCCGTTCTGAGGATGGGCTATTGATTTGATCGGCCAGATTTATCCACCATCTAGCAAAGGCATAAGTTTATTCTAGTTGCCACTAATTATTTCACCAAGTGGGTTGAAGCTATTCCTTTGAAGAAAGTCACATCGGCCAATATGATTGATTTTGTGAAAGAGCACATCATTTACCGATTTGGGATTCCTCAAACAATTACTACCGATCAGGGCACTATGTTCACATCAGGGGAGTTTGATGAATTCGCAATCGGTCTGGGGATTAAAGTGTTGAACTCTTCTCCTTACTATGCTCAAGCTAATGGGCAGGCCGAGGCATCTAACAAAGGAATTATTAAGCTTATTAGACGGAAGATTGAAGAAAATCCTAGAAGGTGGCACACGTTGTTAAATGAAGCTTTATGGTCATACCAGATGGCTTGTCATGGATCGACCAAGGTTTCACCCTATCAGTTGGTGTATGGGCATGATGCAGTGTTACCTTGGGAGATTAAGGCTGGGTCTAGGCGATTATCTCTTCAAGATCATTTGGCTGCCAATGAGTATGTTACTTTGATGATAGACGAGTTGGATGATCTAGCAGGGCATCGGCTGAGGGCTTTGATGAGTATAGAAGAGAATAAGAAAAGAGTTGCCAGATGGTATGATAAGAAGGTAAAGGCTAAGGAGTTTGCCGATGGAGACTTAGTATGGAAATTAATTTTACTGATCGGGCCTAAAAGTTCAAAGTTTGGGAAGTGGTCTCCCAATTAGGAGGGTCCTTATCGGATAAGTCGATCGGCTCCTGGTAATGCCTACATTTTAGAAACTCTCGAAGGAGTTGAATTTCCCAGAGCATTAAATGGCAAATATCTAAAGAAGTACTACCCCAGCATATAGGTCGATGCATAAAAGTTTAAATGCCGATAACACTCCTATCGGCTGGATTGAAATATGTTTGGGGTCGGACTTAATGTTTCAAAAGATGCCGATAACAGTCCTATCGGCTAGACTAAACATCAAGAAAGCAGGGAGAAGCGGGTATGTTGCCGATGAAGAGCTCACATGTTTAGCAGCGCTTGAATGGCCAATATGGCACATAGGCGGATTTGGTTGGCTGCTTCTATCTCTTTGATGTCTTCATCGGCAGAACCTTCTATCGGCTTCAACTTCTTCTTCAACTACAGTGCTTTGTGACCATGGGCATTTCACTCTTGCTCGAGGAGCTTGATGGTCTCTGGCAGTTGACTCTCTTCCTGTTGGGCTTGGGATAAGGCATCCTCTATTTGCTTGAGTTCTGCCAACAGAGCTTCTCTTTTTGCCGATAGATCAGAGATCTTCTGTTTCAGCGCGTCTCCTGAGGACTTCAAGGTGCCGATGTTCTTGTGCTTCTCATCGGTCAGGAGTTTTTCTTTCATCATCTCCTCAGAAAGCCGGGTCTGAGCGGCTCTATCGGCAAGGCACCGGGCAGCCCTCTGGTATTGCAGTTGACGACTCTCTAGATGTGCTGCTTGGAAAATGATTTCTTCGGCATCGGCAGGGATTTGGCCTCTCAAGGTCTTGAATAAAGCCTTAACCGAGTTAGAGTCATCAACTAGTTGGGCTGTGTCTTGATGAAGGAGAGCCGACAGTTCTTCCAGCCTTGCCCTGATCTCTGCCGATGTAACCCCAACTGCTCGAGATGAGCTTGCTTCTTCACCTTCATCTTCAGAGACGTCAATGGCAAAGGAGAAGAGGCTGTCGGGAGAGTCTTGTTCCTACAAAGGAGATAGAGTGAGTCATTCCATGGTCATATATTGATAAGTAATATTGATGGAAACTGGATGGCTTACTTGCTTCAAGGCGATCTCTCGCCTTTGACTGGAAGATGCCGATGGAATCATAGGTTGATCGGCTGAGACTGCCGGTTGAACTATATCAGCTGGAAAAATAACAGAGATAATTGTAAGATAGAGAGAATAAGTTCATCGGCAGTAATTTCATGAAATATATTACCTTGAGGAAGAGCAATACTTGTCTGGATGGAAGAGATCGCTGATGCTGCTGGGTCGGTAGTTTGTTCATGCACGTCAGCCGATGTGTCTTCTGGCTGAGGTACTTCTGGTTGAAACTCCTCTGGATGAGGATCTTCTGCTTGTGTTGCTTCTTGCGGTTGAGGAGGAGATGTTACTTGCTAAGTCTGTGTTTCTGGAGGAGAAGGAGAAGATTCCACCGGAATTGGAGAAACCGGAGGGGAAGGGGGAGTTGCCACTCTCTGCCGCTTTGTTTGTGCTCTGGTACTCTTGGCACCTTTTCTCTTCTGCTGGCTGGACTGGGGGGCATCGGCACCTTTGCTTTTGGTTCTTGCCGATGCGCTGGAGTGCTGATACAGAAAGAAAGACTCGTAAGTACAAGTCTGACAAATATAAGAATAAGATCGGTATAAAAATTGAAGGTATACCTTGAACGCCTGTGCCAAGGTAGAGGCAGCTACCGATGAGGATATCTGAGTCCTCTTGGTGGTAACTTTCTTGAGGCGAACACCTCGATGCATGATGGCGGCTAGGGTGGGAGCGTTGTTGCCGATTGAAGAGATTGGGTCTGATGGAATGTTGATGGTCCTTAATGCTCACATTTAACCGTCAACTATTCATAGAAAAGGATCCAAATGCAACCAACACCTAGACTTAGGGTTTTATCTGACAGAATTCCATGAGTTTTGGTGTTTGTCTATTTCCGCAGGGGGTTATCAGGAAATATGAAAGAAAGGCCCACACGTCGGATTTACATAGAGATATTAACGTGCCGCACAATTTTCTACCATCTAGAAGACTCCACAAGCCACGGGAACGAACGGGAGGCCGATCGGGCCCGGGGGCAGGGCGCCCGCCCAAGTCCCTTGGGTGCCCGCCCAGCTACAGTAACCAATCAGCTTCAACTTCGCGGATCGTGCTCCACTGACCTAAGGGACCAAGGAAAACCGTGCGATTAATGTCGGTTTGATCTGACGGCCTAGATTCATCTGAAAAGACTATATAAGCAAGGCCCCCTGGCCCCTGGAGATCATACCTCTTCTACAGAATCAAAGTTAGGGTTTCAATTCTTCATCCAAGTAGAGAGGATCCCTCTAGTTCTTCTAGTTCTACCTCTAGTTCATCTAGATCTAGTTCTAGTTCATCTAGTTCTAGTTCTAGTTCCTCTAGTTCTAGTTCTAGTTAGTTCTAGTTGTAATCTAGAAAATAGGGAGAGAGAAGAGGAGAGCGGAGGAGGAGCCGGATCTGTCGGATCTTCCTCAACATTGTACTTTTGCAGCAACTG
This sequence comes from Sorghum bicolor, assembly GCF_000003195.3. Lineage (NCBI taxonomy): Eukaryota > Viridiplantae > Streptophyta > Magnoliopsida > Poales > Poaceae > Sorghum > Sorghum bicolor. Next base: position 29,249,991 of record NC_012870.2, on the reverse strand, counting down.
GTTCGTTCTTCATCGTTCTCCAGGTTCTTCAATTCATAACCCCTGAGTTCTCTAATTACTTTTATTTACATTCAAGTTATTTATTGGATTCCCGCTTGCATCAAGTGCTCTAATCTTTGAAACATTAGAGTAGTAATTAATAGATTAGACGTGGTGTTTAGTCTTGCAATTACCTGGAATTGCACCCAATCCTGCGGATTGTTGTGGTAGCCTTAAGGTAGTGACAGCCCTAACGGTCGACGTATTCCACCTCGTTCGGATCGGTGTTTGTAGGACCGTAGTCGGACCTTCCTAGCCCCCTTCTCATCTCTTTCTGTGGTTAGTGCTCTGATGTCCCGATATAGATAATCTTGAAGTAAATCTTGATTCTTAGATCAACTAGAGAACTCTCAGGAAACTTCCTCTCTTCCCACCAAAAATAATTATATAGTTATCCTTGGGCGATCTTGAATCTTAATTAGTACACTCACGTTCCCTGTGGAAAATCGATACTCTGGAATACTCCCGGGTGAAGGCTACATCGGTATCCGTGCACTTGCGGATTTTTCTGTTTGCGTTTAAAATACCCAACAAGCTTTCTGGCGCCGTTGCCGGGGAACGGTAGCTGTGCTAGTTTCGAACCAAGTCGTCCGTGTATCCTTTTTCTTTTCCTTTTTTACCACACTCACCTTATCACTTTCGCCATACCACATGGATTTCACTCTAAGCATTAATGAGCATGGAATTTATTTCATAGCCACTTCATTTACTCCATGCTCATATGCAACATCTTCACAATCCATTGGTCTCTCCAACATCACCACATTCGAGATCTCCAACCCCCTCTTCCTTTCTATTCATAAAAACTTTAAAAGGGCGGTTGTCGATGCATATGTCTATATTAAATATTGCAGATCTCGTTGAGTTGATCTTGATATAGGTCAGCGTTGGAGGGGAAACCACTTCGCCGACATAAATTGATGGTTTCCCAAGGACAAGCTTAGTGTCCTAAAACAAGCACTGATCAGATCGTAACATAAGCTTTTAATTATTTGCAACACTACCTTGTGTATTGAGCATATAAGGATAATTGTAAAAAAAATTCCTTCGGTTATTCTTGTCACTAACCTTTCTAGGATTGGAGCAAGAAGATCGGATGAATGACAAGCACAAGGTATGTACAACGAATCATCATACAACATTGAATTAAATTCATCCAAACTTGAATTTTGCAAAATTCAAGCTTGGGGGAGTACTTTATATAAAAACATCATTTGCCATGTTGCTATGTTGGTTGTCTCTACCTTTGAGACATGCTCAATTTGATAAATAGTAATCACACTACTTCATCTCCACTTGAGTAGATCTCTATAAAAGCCATCATGCTACCTTTGTTTATCCTAGTAAGTGTTAGTTTGGAAGTACTGTACATACTTCTATTGGTTTTTAAATTAAGCATGGTGCTTAGGTTAAACAGCCTTCCTTAATCTAATTAGACATGGAGTCTAGTTTGGTTATTGAACTAAAAACTGCTTGTGTAGACATTGGTATATTTTGTTGGACTAACCCCTGCAGGAAAACTTTCAATATCGACCTGGGAAGTCCTGAGATAAACTCACATTGGAGACAAAGAGAGACACACATGAAGTTTAACAATTTACACAAGGAAGGCATAGCTCACAAGAGATGATCCATGGAGGGTGCCACAAACACAATGCACAACTTCTAAGAGAGGAAAGCTTCCACAAGGTGATACTGTACCATCACTCTTCAAGAAAGGTAACATCTTAAAGTACTTGACTATCACTTCTATAAGCTTCTCCTTGGTTCTGGCGTTCACATGAATAAAAGAGACAAACATGTATGATCTACAACTCTAGATTAACCAACCCAATCGATTCAACATGTTTAGTCCTTCCACCTTTGTGATTCCACACTCCTAATCATATTAGCTAAAATGTTGCACACTCAATCTTTGGATGATATAAACAAAACATATATATAGATAGATTATCTTTCCATAAGGTTGAGCAATCTAATCTGACAAATGTTAAATACTACACTCATGATTTTATTATCCATCAACTTTGTCTTGCTCACTATGCTTGAGGTTAGAGAAGAACAAATACACTTTTGGTTCTGTTGGTGTTTTCCACCAACAGGGCCCATGCACTTGATCTCTGCCTTGTCTCTATGAGTAGGTACACTTCGAGCAAAATATGAAGGAGTTTTACAACTCCCAGACTCCACCAAGTGAAGAACCTAGATATATGAGCACAAACACGCTGGAGATACTGGACACTCATGCAAACACTGCCCTGAGATGCTTGAGGATGTAACTACTAGAGTAACCCCGTTGTGGAAGTAATTACTGACCTTCTGTCGGTCAAGAGAGACAATCTAGGACGCCCCGTCATCCCAATCTCCATCGGCATGGTGGACTTCCTAGAAGCACTCTGCGACTTTGGCTCCAGCGTCAACATTATACCTAGGGGAAGCCATTCCTGAACACCTCGGGAGCTGTCATCTACGCTAGTGCTGCCAAGATCCGTTTCTACATCAAGGGGAAGAAGGAGACGTTTTCCTTCAAAGAACAAGACTACACAAATCTCAAAACAATCCTGACATGAACCAAGGAAAGGACCAACAGGAGGAACAGGAACAAGCAAATGTGGACCGAGTCAGCTAAGGTGGTCACTGCTGTTCAAGGAGGTCAAGATCGTCGACTTAAGTCATCGTCCCTGACCAAAAAGGACGACATAGTCACCTATCAGCTCCTGTTCAGAACCATGCCCCTAAAACCAACATACATTCAGCTCCATATGATTTAAAGGTTATTGACATGGGAGAAGACAAGTACGATCCATCCATCATCCTTAGGAGACCGTTCCTCAGCACCGTTAAAGCAATCATCTACATTGGAACCGGAGAAGTCCACATGCACTTCCCCTCTGAGAAGGTACGTCGTTGTTTTACTGACCCTAACTATATAGTTGAAGACTCTAAGCAGGTCAGGACAAGAAGAAGACGACGCAACCGCAACCAGAGGAGGCAAATTATCAAGGACAGATGGGCAGAGTACGAAGGTGGTAAGGTCTAAAGATATACAACTTGAATAGAACTGTCTTGAGGAGACCGTAGCACCGAGGCAGGTGTGGACAGAGAAGATAGTTATACACGAAGAGGAGGCGCTGCCAGAACCACCGACTACGCCATCTAGCGAATCCCAGGACACTTGAGAAAACGGAGAGTCCCGTTCGGAGGACTTAAAAACACCGAACGCCTTGCCAAGAGCTTTGTTGTCTATTTGAGCTCCACAGAATTCAAGGATCAAAGAAGACTAGCGGACGGAGGACATCCTAATCACTGTCAGGGTGCTGCCGACATTCAAATGCACCTCCGCCACCTGCTAGCTACATCAGAAGAAACTTCGTCAAAATCCAGCTTGGGAGAGAGCACCCCCATTTATCTAGCTAAGTGTTTCTACTCACGTTTATACTTTACTCAAACAATAAAAAGATGCATAATCATAAAAACCCAAATAAAGATTTTGTGCTTATATATATCTTTGCTTAGTTTGCTAAATAAATAAATAAATAAAGTTTGCTATGAACCCTCATGATAAGCTCTCACATGGAAATGATGAATAGTTGCTCTGCCATGGCTAGTTCTCAAAATTGAAATCTCTCTCAAGTTTAGGCATGACTGGTATTTATTAAGATTTGCTCTAAACCTAAACTTGTGGGGAGAGTACTTGATCTGAAGTCTAAGTCGTTAACAGATATGATATGGGAAGGTTGAGCTGCTGTTTATCTGTTCCTAGAGATGCTAGAATTCTGGAGAATTTTATCTTTGAAAATCTTTAAAATAACACATGATGAGTTCCTGTATGATGAGAGTTTAATTTCCTACCACAGCCATATATACATGCTTATTAGACTATGAACCATACATTTACTTTTTACTGCTTATGAGCATTGAGTATGGTCAAGCTGTGTAGACCCTTAGGAGCTTGTCATGTGGTTAAATCAAGATTCACTTGCACGTTCACTCACACATGCTGCTTCTACTCCGGAAGTACGCATCCACATATATCCATCCATTTCCATCTCCAGAACCACCCAAAAATATTCTACTCCTAATCCGGGAGAGAATAGCCAAAAACATTCTCCTATTTCTGTTTTCCCCTGTGAAATAAATGCTCAAGTTATCTTGGTTACTACCACTTGCTACATTATTTTAGGAGATGAGTGCTCTAAAAAAAGAAAAAAAAGAAAGATACGAGGAAATAAAAAGGGGCAAGTGCCCGGAACCTCGAAAGAAAAGAAAAAAGTGAGACGAGAGGTAAAAATGGACAAGTGTCCGACAATAGAATTAGGGGTACAAGATACCTGTTTGAGAGAAAAGAAAAAGAAAATATAGAGCATCTCATTCTCCCTGAAAGTTTCAAAAGAGCAAGAAAGGTATGTATCCCCTCAAAAGAGCACAAGTAGAATTAGACTTTCACCATCGTTATCACCATCATCACCATACACCATTCATTCGCCACACATGCACATCTTGATTTGACTTATTGATTTGTTTCTTTGGATCCATGGTTTGACTATACAATACATGTCTTGTAAGTATGTATACTTTATCTCCCACCTATGAGCTCCAGATATTAAAGCCTTATCAGAGTAGGGTGACAGAGAAGGCAATGCCACTATGCTTTATACCATAAATACTACTGATTTTGAGAGAAGGCGTATACCATCACTGCCTTGGTAAGGATCTAGAAATACCATAAAAGAAAGACTAGAGAGAGTCATACAAGGAATCTCTGAGTTTTATTTGAAAATCTGCAAAAACTCCAGAGCTATAGTTAATCGAAGAACAAGAGACATGGTGGTTGACTTGACTGTTCTATCTTTTAACTGCTCAAGACACAAGTGACGGTTACAAGCCCCATGGTGGAAGGTAAAATGAGTAAGTTTAAATCTTAACAGTTTACCCTAACCCAGATATGAGATCTTGTTTGAACGCATGTGTATCTTTAAGGTATGAAACCACTGCAGAAACTCTTGAGTTCATCTTTGCTCAGGGACGAGCAAAGGTTAAGCTTGGGGGAGCTTGTTGATGGTCCTTAATGCTCACATTTAACCGTCAACTAATCATAGAAAAGGATCCAAATGCAACCAACACCTAGACTTAGGGTTTTATCTGACAGAATTCCATGAGTTTTGGTGTTTGTCTATTTCTGCAGGGGGTTATCAGGAAATATGAAAGAAAGGCCCACACGTCGGATTTACATAGAGATATTAACGTGCCGCACAATTTTCTACCATCTAGAAGACTATAGAAGCCACAGGAACGAACGGGAGGCCGATCGGGCCCGGGGGCAGGGCGCCCGCCCAAGTCCCTTGGGTGCCCGCCCAGCTACAGTAACCAATCAGCTTCAACTTCACGGATCGTGCTCCACCGACCTAAGGGACCAAGGAAAACCGTGCGATTAATGTCGGTTTGATCCGACGGCCTAGATTCATCTGAAAAGACTATATAAGCAAGGCCCCCTGGCCCCTGGAGATCATACCTCTTCTACAGAATCAAAGTTAGGGTTTCAATTCTTCATCCAAGTAGAGAGGATCCCTCTAGTTCTTCTAGTTCTACCTCTAGTTCATCTAGATCTAGTTCTAGTTCATCTAGTTCTAGTTCTAGTTCCTCTAGTTCTAGTTCTAGTTAGTTCTAGTTGTAATCTAGAAAATAGAGAGAGAGAAGAGGAGAGTGGAGGAGGAGCCGGATGTGTCGGATCTTCCTCAACATTGTACTTTTGCAGCAACTGGTTCGTTCTTCATCGTTCTCCAGGTTCTTCAATTCATAACTCCTGAGTTCTCTAATTACTTTTATTTACATTCAAGTTATTTATTGGATTCCCGCTTGCATCAAGTGCTCTAATCTTTGAAACATTAGAGTAGTAATTAATAGATTAGACGTGGTGTTTAGTCTTGCAATTACCTGGAATTGCACCCAATCCTGCGGATTGTTGTGGTAGCCTTAGGGTAGTGACAGCCCTAACGGTCGACGTGTTCCACCTCATTCGGATTGGTGTTTGTAGGACCGTAGTCGGACCTTCCTAGCCCCCTTCTCATCTCTTTCTGTGGTTAGTGCTCTGATGTCCCGATATAGATAATCTTGAAGTAAATCTTGATTCTTAGATCAACTAGAGAACTCTCAGGAAACTTCCTCTCTTCCCACCAAAAATAATTATATAGTTATCCTTGGGCGATCTTGAATCTTAATTAGTACACTCACGTTCCCTGTGGAAAATCGATACTCTGGAATACTCCCGGGTGAAGGCTACATCGGTATCCGTGCGCTTGCGGATTTTTCTGTTTGCGTTTAAAATACCCAACATGGAAACAGGTCGGCTTGCCACTCCTGCTAACCGATGGAGGGGTGTTGTCAACCTGCAAGATGATACAAAGGTGAATCACCGATGGAAATAAAATTGAAAAAATTGAAACATCAGTTTGAAGATACTTACAGTATTATCGGGGACTTCATACTCGGGATCGATCATGCCGCGGTACGTAAGAGCCGATCTGCAGAACAGATGCTCCTTCCATTCTGCCCACCATTGCTTGTACGCCTGAGTGATGAAGGCGGCTGGAACCCACTCTAACATGTCTGCATCTGTATCGGCACTTGATGGCAGTTGGGCTACTCGGGTCCATTCAAGGAGGCTGGTGATGGTTTCCCTGGGTTTTATCACATCGGCATAACAGAGTGCAATCGGCAGCTGGCCGAAAGCTAATTGACGAGCTAGTGCCGATGGATTGTAAAACTCATAGGTCTGGACGGAGGTTTTCCCACTGCCAAAGAAATTCACTGGTATAGCTCTGGGAGTGATCAGTGCCATCATCACTTCATGATCTTTGTTGAGAGCATCATTGAACGGATTGAAAACCAGAGGAAACATGGTGTCTGGATCATCATAAGGCAACCATGCTCGCTGCTCTCTGGTCAAGCCTTCGTACAAGGTTTGGAAGAATCGACTGACCTGATCTGGATTACCTCCTGTGCCAGGTAGAGCTATGACAGCCTCACCGAAGTTTAGGGGAGGACGTGTTGCCGATTCTTCTTCATCCAGTTCATGGTCCTCGGCTATGTCCCTTGGGAAACGCTGTGCAAAAAGATCAAACTCAAGACGCTTGTGCATGTGGAGGCTGAGCCACATGTCGATGAACCACCAGGGACCTCCCAAGTTGCTGATGGGCTGGCCGAGTAGGAGTTTTCTGGTCACTTGGTGAAGGAGGTGATAGGCTGCACCGAGCAGGTATCGGCCGAGGGGAAATCGGCCACCGTTATCGAGTCTCTCTGCTGCCGATAGATAGACGGAGGTCGGGCCTGCCGATCGGCCACAGAATATGAACTTGTCCAGCCACATGTTCAGAAAGGTGGTTTGTTCCTTTATATCGACGGACCTCGTTTTGCGGTACTTCTGAATATACCCGGACCAGCCGCCGATGGAGCGGGTTTCTACCTTGGCGCTAGGCGTGGTGTCAAAGAAATGGGTGCTATCGGCAGAAGATACATCTAGGCCAGTGAGCATAACTACATCAGCAAGTGTAGGGGAAGCAGGGCCGTGGCCAAAGACGAAGGCATTGAGCGTGTCCGACCAGAAGTATGATGCAGCTATCAGTAGTGATTCATTCCTATGCATATCGGCAATAGACAACCTGATGCATTGGTCTAGTTTTCTCTCGCCCCATTGGACTTCATTTGAGTGGCTGACCCTCAAGAACCAATCCTTCCATCCCACGGTAGGACTGGGCCAAGAACGGAAGGCATCCTTCCATAGATCCAAAGAGAAATTCTCGGCTGTAAAAAGGATCCTGTTGGTTTCTGCGTTAATGAGGTCGGTTGGATCTAGATTCCCTAACGGACCAAGACATTGGAGGTGTGGTTGATCGGTGGGGATGACGATTTTGTTGGACAGATTCTAATGGTTTTGAAGGTAAAAGAAAAAACAGAGAAAGAAAAAGAAAATGTTCAGTAAAATAGATTGCGGATGAACAGGGATGCGAGAAAAAGCACAAAAGGTGGAGTGAAGAACTGACCTCAGGAACGGTGAAGTTGATGGCCATCTTGCCACGAAGAGGATGATCGAGGGCTTCGGAGTTGGTGAAGAAGGACTTCGTCGGAGATCTTGGAGCTCTCGAACAGTGCCGCCGCTGGGAAAGTGGAGTTGGAGCTGTGGAATGATGTGATGGGGAAGGAGTACCCGAGAAGGAACTATTTATAGGACAAAACGGGCAAGGGCAAATCTGACTTATCTCCTCGCCGTATCCGTGAAATCCGAGGGTACTTAGGTAGATATGGTAACTGTTCGCACAATGATCAAGGGATTGTGCAGGCGATTTGACAGGAAGCGGTCATTATCCAGAGATATTTTACTGTACAAGATCTCCTAGTCGGTCCATCGGCAGCACCTTGTAACGGTCATATTGCCGATGGGCGAATAAAGTGAAGATAGCCGTTTGGGAGGATAAGATATGGACGTCCTGGTCAGTCCATCGGCAAGTCCCTGTAACGGTAATATTGCCGATACGCGACTAAAGTGGAAATGTTCGTTTGGAAGGTTGAGGATTTCGAGGAATCTGCAGAGGAATAGGATCGGAGTTGTTCAGATTAAGGCTGTCGGTTGCCAGATTGGGAGCATTGATTGCGGAAAGACATCATTACTGCAGAGAATTTCGGAGCATTAATGATTTCATACTCGGAAATTGGGTGGCATGTGTTGACACCGTTTTTGGGCACGTACCCAGAGACCAACAGAGTATAGATCGGCAGGTGGAGCAAGAGTAACTAGCTTGCAGAAGAGTTGCCGATGAGGATGGGTGCCGATGAAGAGAAGATTGAATATGACTAGATCCAAAGGTGGTGACGTGTTCTTGCCGATGATCAATATTGGTGTTTACCGATGGCCATAACAGGAAGACTGCCGATGACTCTGAAGGAAAGCGTGGAGGTTGCCGATTGATCTGTGGCGGTGTCCCGGTCGGTTACAAGGGGGTGGTTTTATGTTTTCCTTAGTTGTTTGAGTTCATTTTGTATACGGATTCTGTTTAATTTAGAATTTGAGTCCTAGTCGTGTCTGATAGTAGCTCTTTGAGCAGGGTATAAATGTAGACCCTAGGGCTTTGTAATCTATCTATCAAAGAATCAATCAATCAAACACCAGTTTTTATTCATATTCTAGCATCTACTTAAGCTTGGCGTGTTCTCAAGTTCTGCGTGAATATCTCTTGGCCGTGGCATCCGAGCGCATCGCTGTTGTCGGGACCAAAGTATTCGAGTTACCACCTTTGCCGATAGTAAGGTCAAATCGGCTGGCACGCCTTAACGTTTAAATCGGGTATTAGCCCTTTGTGTTTGCAGATCTGCTTTCGCATCAACAGTGGCCAAATGATTAACCCAATGTTCCATACAGATCGGGTACCGAATAGACACGTGGAAGCTTACCAGCAGATGCCGGATCCGCAACCGCCTCATCGACAAGACGCCGATGCTTATTGGGCCGATAAGATTAGTGAAGTAATGAGAGATCAATTTGGGATAAAACCCAAAGTCAACACTTACTCTTATCAAACACCGTATCCTCCTGCATATGATCTAATCCCACTTCCAAATCGGTACAAAGTACCGGATTTTACCAAGTTTTCTAGACAGGATGACACGTCAACCATGGAGCACGTCAACAGGTTTATCATCCAATGCGGGGAAGCTGCTAATAGGGACGAACTAAGGGTTCGCTTATTCTCATCCTCATTGTCTGGATCGGCTTTCACTTGGTTTATATCATTACCTCCCAGCTCAGTGATTACTTGGGCCGATTTGGAAAAACAATTCCACAAATACTTCTTTTCTGGGGTCCATGAGAAGAAGATCACCGATTTGGTTAAATTAAAGCAACGCAATGACGAATCGGTTGAAAGTTTTGTGTAGAGGATACGAGAAGTCAAGAACAAATGCTATAGCCTTGTTCTGGATGATCGGCAGTTAGCCGATTTAGCTTTCTAGGGTTTGCTGCCACATATCAGGTATAAGTATGCATCTCAAGAGTTTGAAAGCTTAAGTCATTTGGTGCAGAGAATTTCTGAGCAAGATATCAAACCTTTTGAGCCCAAGAGAGCATGGAACAAAAAGGTATCGTTCGTTGATGAAGCAACAAGCTCAGATTCTGATGAGGAACCAGTCATCGGCTTGGCATAATGGGTGAAAAATAAGAAGCCGATGTCTTGTCCTTTCAGGCACAAGGAACCAGAAAAGTTCGCATTTGACATCACTAAGGCCGATAGGATATTTGACTTTCTACTTCAGGAAGGTCAGATCAAATTATCACCAAATCATGTAATCCCATCGGCTGAGGAGTTGAAGAAGATGAAATATTGTAAATGGCACAATGCAACTTCTCACAGCACCAATGAGTGCAAAGTTTTTAGACAGCAGCTGCAATCGGCTATAGAATCTAGGAGGATCAAATTTGACAGCTCCAAAGCTTAGAAGCTGATGAAGATTGATCAACATCCTTTCCCAACAAACATGCTGGATGCTAAGGGAAAGGCCAAGGTCTTAACATTGGAAGCAGCTGAAAGAAGTGCATCGGTGGATCCTCAGCATCAGATCACTACTGCCGATGCGAAAGGAAAAGGTCTGATCTAGGAGGGAGCTAATTCAGGAAGGCCTCCCCGATCTGGTATTGTGATAACTCACAGGAGGCCTCAGGAGACTTGGCAGCAACGTGAGGATCGGTATCGGCACTAGCAAGAGGATTATCGTCGGGAAGAGGAAAGACGCCGACAGGAGTGGAATCGGCATAGGTTTCACTGGAATTGCCCGTTCTTCATCCACTGTTGGGAGGAAAATATCAAACTTCCTACTGTTAGAGATTGTCCTGAGTGCAATGGTTATGATCGGTATGACAGATCTGGTCGACGCTATCACGATGATGATCGGCAATTTAATGGTCCGATTAGAGGGAGAATGTCTGTCCACGATCGGCTGGGGGGCAGGCTCAGTGTGCACGGCAGGCTCGGCGATCGTGTTGGGTATTTCCCTAGGAACCAGGAAGAACTTGAAGAGATGGCTAATGCTCGGGTTCCCGATGAGTTCATATTTTGCAGGGATGGCAATACTTATCGGATGGAGTCAAGGGAAAATAATCACCCATCGGTAAGGCAGCAGCAACTCCCTCCATGGTGTCCAGAGGGGTTGACCAGGACACAAAAGAGAAGACTACAGCGCGAAAGGTGAGAAGAGCTAAGCAAGGGTGAGAACTCTAGATAGTCTGGGGATCAGCAACAGTCAGATCCTAATGGGAAAGGTCCATCGGCAGATGTCAACATGGTCTTTATGTTACCGATGGAGTTCCTTGCGCCATCCAGTGATGATGAGTTGGAGTTCTCCGACCAGATAGCTCAGTTGGCTCTGGATCCAATGACAGCCATCTTTGAAAAGCCTGCCGACGATGAAAGGCAACATCTTAAGGCTTTGTCAAGGGAAGAGTTGACGATCAGCCGATAACCAAGATTTTAGTTGATGGTGGAGCGGCTATCAATATCATGCCGTATGCAGTATATCAGAAGCTTGGGAGAGGAGATCAGGATTTGACCAAGACCGATATGATGCTTAAAGACTTTGAAGGAAATGTGTCTCCGGTCAAGGGAGCAATATGCGTTGAGTTGACCATCGGCAGCAAAACCTTGCCGACAACCTTCTTTTTGATCAGTGGAAAGGGTGCACATAACTTGCTGTTTGCAAGAGATTGGATTCATGCCAATTGTTGCATCCCATCTACAATGCACCAGTGCTTGGTCCAGTGGGTAGGTCACAAGATTGAAATTGTCCCAGGAGATTCTTCTTACGTCATCGCATCGGCAGAGGCAGACATCTATGAAAGAACTAGGTGTATTTCAGGAGAAGTTTGGGAAACGGATTTTCTCAAGGTTGCTGATTATGAAGTTCCACCGATCCAAGTAGTCGGCTCTGACGAAGAGTTTTAATGGATAGGTTTGCCGATGATGGAAAGTTAGGCCAGGGATTCACGTCGGCCGATGATCTAGTAGAAGTAGATATAGGTAATGGTGATGGGCCTAGACCTACTTTTATTAGTGCTGTTGACACTAGCTAACACCACTTAGATACAAGGTTGTCATCCCTAGCATGGCGCCAGAGTGTACAAAGGTATTTATAAATGTAAAGGTTCTCTAGAAAATAATCTATTCTATCCGCAAGCGCACAGATAAAACACCTCATTGTAGCATTTCACCAGGATAAGTATTCCAGGTATCGTTATTTATAATTTTGCTTAAGGGATCTAAAGAAGATGAAATTAAATCCTGGGCAAAATCTATCAAGGCATAGACTAGAGATAAACTTGCAAGAACACGATTACTAATGAGAAACTCGTCACACAGTCACTTACTTTAGCAGGGGGTAAACCATAAAGATAATGATAATAAAGTATAAGTTCATGGGTAGATAACACAGCGATTAGAAAATAGACTACTCCTCATATATGTAGGTGATGTCGGATTAGCTAGAGAATGGATTCTAAGTTATCTACTAACTACTAAGTCATAATCTACTCTAGTTATCTACAAGATCATATATAGCATAAAAGACTCTTCATTCATGTATAAGGAACATTGATAAAGTAAATCAGAGCATCGCATGACTTACTCCACAATACCGGTTCTGCATGTCCTATCAACGGAGGGTGGACTATATAAGATTCAACGAAGCTGTCACTATCGCGAACTACCACACGACCCGCCCAATAGGATACATTTGCAGATAAATAACATCTAAGCACCACGCTCACAGGTGATCTATCACCTAACTCCCTCGCGTCTAGAGCTAAGCGCTTTGCAAACTTATACATAAACTCATTATCAATCATAACTATATCAAATATAGAACTAGAGCAAACTAAGAACATAATAATTAGAGACATAATGCAATTAGAACAAAGAATTAGAGAAAGATATGAATAATACCAATCTTTATTACCGAAGATCCAAATCCAGAGCGTAGTGCTCTACTTCTCTAATTGCTATCTAATCAAACCTCTAAACTTGAAGGATTAGGGAGTAGCTAATTCTAATTCTCTGTGGGAGAGAAGCTCTAAACCCTAACTTTGATGGCTACCTCTGAATAATGATTTCTCCTCCTCTCCTCCAGGGGCCAGGGGGTCTGGTTTTATAGTCCCCTCAAGTGAACGTGAGCCATTGGATCAAACCGACATAGATTGTATGGTTTAGATTGATCCTTTAGGTCGGTGGAGTCTTGCCCCGAAGCAGAGTCCTGTTTGGAATCCAACCCTGGGCGGGCGCCCTGCCCCCGAGCCCGAATCTCTTCTCGTTCGTTCCCGTGGCTTCTGGATTCTTCTAGATTGAGGAAAATTGCGCGGCACGTAATTATCTCGTTGTAAACATGACACGTGGGCCTTCTCTCCATAATTCCTGATAAACCCCTTCAGAAATAGATAAACACCAAAACTCGTGGAATTCTGTCAGATAAAACCCTAATTCTAGATGTTTGTTTCATATTGATCCTTTTTCATGTTTATTTGATTATTAATTTTAGTACTTAAGGACCGTCAACAAACTCCCCCAAGCTTACCTTTTGCTCGTCCCTAAGCAAACAGCTATACTTAGACGGATCAGGAGTTGCTTCGATGTTTTCTTTCCTGACAGGCACACATGCTTTTACATAAAATTCTTCCAGATTAGAGTGAAGTGTTATGGAGTTTAGAACCTGCACTTAAGTCTTAAGTAATCGAAAGACAAAATAGTTAAGTCAAGCACTATCCCTCCTGTCTATACTTCACCTTTGTTCTAGAGTTTTTTCTAAGTTTTCAAAATAAAACTCAGAGTTCCCAGCAATGATTCTCTCAAGTCTCTCTATATGTGGTATTTGTGGATCCTTACCATAATGTCACTTACCTATAGCTAATGGAATGTTTAAGTGGAGCTCATAGGAGTGAAAAACAGCTCATACATATGTTGTCTAATCGAGCCATGGATCCAAAGGAACTCAGCATATAATTAAATCAAGATGTGCATGTGTGGTGGAGTAAATGATAGTGTTGGTGAAAATGTATAAGTGTTAATAAAACTTAGTTCTCATTGCTCCTCATATTGCTATCTCTCCTCTTCTTTGATCTTTGCTTTTGGAAAACATGGGCTATCTTTTCTTTCTTTTTTCTCTTTCTCTTTTTTTTTCAGGTGGGTAGTAGATACCCCTAATTCTACTGTCGGACACTTGTCCATTTTTTCCGCTCAAGTGGGCATCTTTGTACCCCTAATTCTACTTCGGACACTTGTCCATTTTTACCTCTCGTCTCACTCTTTTTCTTTCTTTATCGAGGTTCCGGGCACTTGCCCCTTTTTATTTCCTCGCATATTTTTGCATAACCCATGCCTCTTCTGCATTGAATCTTTTTAGAGAGAGAGAATAACAATATTCGGGACAGTGAGTGAAAATATTTTTAGCAATTTTAATGATTGATGATGGATGCTGTGGTCGATGTGTGCAAGTGAATATCTTAATTTAACCATATGAAAAGCTCCTAAGGGTCTACACAGCTCGATCAAACTCAATGTGAATATAGTAAAAGATGTTATAGCAAGTATGGCTGTGGTAGGTAGTTTTGTATGCTAGGAACTCATCATGTAATTTGTAAATTTTCAAAATAAATCTCCAGAACTTAGTGTAGTAGAAACAGGATAAATAGTAGCTCAACTTTATATCATGCCTTTCTCTTACCTAGACTTTAGTTTTATGCTCCCCAAAGATAGTAATTTTAGTTTTAGTAATTCCTGGAAGAATTCTAATATAAAAGCTAGGTACTTGTAAGTAAGCAAACAGAGCAATTGTTCATCATTTCCATCATGCATCTTTTTGGTCTTTATATATATATATATTTTTTAGAGATTAAACTTAGCAGAAAAATAAAGCACACTTATCTACACACTCTTTTTATTTTGTTTTCATGTTTATTAAAATGCAGTAAATTAAAGCAAGAAAATATTTATTTGGTTTTCTAATTTTTTTTTCTCCTTAAGATAAAATAGAAAAGAATAAATAAGAAGAGTAAATAGGAACTTACTTGATAAATTGGGGAGGAACTCCCCCAAGCTGGATGTTGCCGTCGGTCTTACCCGATGTTCCAGAACCGCATCATGGTTATAATGTTGTCGTTCATTGTTGTTGTATCTTGTCTCAGATCTTCTACTGCAGCTGCATGGTCCTGGTTCCATTTTTGTTGTTCTTCCAGGAGTCTTCCATGTTCTGCTTGCGTGTTCTGGATGTCGAGGAGGGTGATGTCGGTACGAGTGAAGAAAGCACCGACCTCTTGATAGTAGTCATTTGTGAAAGCGTAGGAGGCGTCGGAGTATCGTCCTGCATCAAATTGGGGCAGAGGTCTGGATCCTGAAGCTCCGTATGGATCAGTGGAGTACCTCCCCGTATGGAAAGGCGGGTTTATCCACTAGTGATCTTGGCTCTCTGGCCATGTCTCTTCTGTTGGCTCTTGTGGTTGCGCATGACGAACCCATGGGTCTTGAAGGACTCGAGGATTGTAATCGCAATAATGCAAGTGCGCTGCTTCTTCTGGTCCAGGGTCAGCTCCATACCAGGTGCGTTCTCGGTCGGTGGTCATCCTTTCAGATGCCACTTGATGTGGAGCTCTCTGGTTCACTGGTGTTGCTGCAATCTCAATCAAAAGATTTTGCACAACGTAGAGGCCAAGGTTCGGGTTAGGTAACAGAATCTTGCCTTTATCATCATATTGCATATACATTACATTCCCCTCTTTCTTTAACATCCGAGCTTGTCTAAATGTGTCATAGCCATGATAAATTCTTAATTCTTCTATGAAGTCCAGTGACGAGTTTTCTAGTAAGTGAAGATTAGTGGCTAGACGAGTGATAAGTGAAGTACATCCTACTGGTCCGTGAAGACTAGGTATACTAAGCCAATGAGAAACTAATAGTGTAACAGGTGAAGTGGGTACTTTACTAATAGCAGCATATAAAAGTTGTAGATCTCCTACTCTTACTTTCCTAATATCGTCACGATAGAAAAGATTGTACCCAAGCCATTTGTGGAACATCCTAAGAGTGGGGTGTTCCATGTCACTGGTTCGGGCTTGACTATAAAAATTATCTCTAGATATTTCTCTCCAGAACTGGTGTCTCTCAAAATTGGGTAAATCGGAGTCAATGTTCAGGATGCATCTTGAAGAGAAACCAAGATGGTCGCTCAGTTCTCTCCAAGATAACATAATTTCTTGTTTGAACATCCGAAAAACAATTCCCCCCTCATAGTATTGTAAAGTGCAAAGAAATTCGAGGGTGAGAAGACGAGAACCCAGCTCAGTTATGTTCCAAAAATTTGTCCAACCTAACATCTGGAAAATTAAGTCAAATTTAGTGTCCATACCTGTTTCTTGTAGTAAGGTTGGATCGATAGTAGGGGTGTGAATGAAATCTTTGTTCTTCAGTTGCTGATAGACTTCCTTCTCTCTTCGGGTCTTCAGTCCAAGGTCTCCTATCTTGAGAAGGACCTTAACTTGCTGACCTGATGAAGATGATGGAGCTTGTGTGGGTGTTGGGTCGACGCTCATTTCTGATGGCTGTGAGGAGTGTCGGGATGAACTCCTTGTACCAAGGTTCTTGATAGCCTTCCCTGCATTCTTCACCTTCTTAAACATCCTGCAAACAAAAGTTGGCAAAAACACAACTGGTGGAAAATGTGAGATAAAATGTTAGTGGTCAGCTGTCCGGAGTGTCAGTAGTCCAGGGGTTAATCTTTCAAGACAAATTTCTATTTTGGTAGAGCCTCCCCCTAAACAACTTTTACTTCCGCTTAGACAACGGGATCACTACTTGCTAGGTGATAATCACTATCTCAAAAGAACTCCAACCTTCCCTTCCACTCTCCTCTTTCTCTCTACTCTCTTCTCTTCACTACAAGAACTCCTTCTCGGGAAACTGAAACTTGTGTGATTTTCTAGAGTGTTTGTGTGAAGAGAAGGGGAGCTGGAGGTGGCCTTTTATAGGAGGAAAAAGGGACAGGGCGGGCGCCCTTGGTAGGTGGGCGGGCGCCCACTTGTGATGCCCATCCTGGGTGTGCCTCCTCCACTTGCTTCCTTGCTTTGATCTCACGCAGAATAATGTTGTGTTGGTAGTGGTTGGACGGTGGAAAGATGTCAGGTGAGTGGAAACATATTGGTGGATGAAATTATATGATGGGATATATGTGAGGTGAAGTGTATGACATGTGGGACCCAAAGAGTGTGGGTCATGCTTCTAGAAGATTAATATAATTAAATATAATGCAGGAAAATCTATGAGAATTAAAACTTATTGAAAATGATTATGGAAAATATTTTTGTGCCTCCACAATAATTAATAAATATGGGTTGTTACACACCACGAATATTATTTATATGGGGCTTTCTGATTATTATAATTATGCTATGAATATATATGACTAATGCAAGAATGCAAGAATTTAAATACGAGAAAATTAATAATGCGGGTAAATACCGATTTACCTCCCGGTGAGGGTTTGGGTTTTTAGGTCCCCCAAGCTGGACCTCCAAATCTTTTAATCTTCTGAGTTACCTTCCTCTGGAGATGGTGTCTCCAGTGGTTCTTCATGAACTTCCTTTACTGTAGAGTCTCTCTCTGGTCTGGGTTTGAATGTGAAGTGTTCTTCTTGACCGTTTATGTTGAACTTGATTTCTCCTTTTCCGACATCAATGTGGGCATTGGCAGCGCTCAGAAATGGCCTTCCAAGGATGATGGACACTTTTGAGTCAGGACTCATGTCCAGTACTACGAAGTCTACTGGTACCAGGAAATCTCTGATCTTGACTGGAATGTTCTCGGCGATGCCCAACGGGTGTCGAACCGATTGATCCGCTAGTTGTAGGCACATTGATGTTGGTTCTAGGGTTGCATGATCAAGCTTTGTGTAGACTGATGCTGGCATCACACTGACACTTGCTTTGAGATCACAAAGTGCATTGTTGAAGTGTTGGTTTCCGATCAAGCAATCAATAGTGGGGCATCCGGGATCTTCCTTCTTCTTTAGTGGTTTATTGAGGATGGCCGCACTACATTCTTCTGTCAGCTTGATAACCTCAGTGGTGGGCAGTGGTCTCTTCTTGTTAAGAATATCTCTGATGTACTTTGCATATGTAGGTACCTGTATGGCATCGAGCAGAGGTATGTTGACATATAATTTCTGAATGACCTCTACAAACTTACCAAACTGCTCATCCGACTGCAGTCCTCTGTTTCTTCTGGGAAATGGCAAATAGTTGGTGTCGTAAAAATCTTTTCTCATTTCTCCAGTTCTTGGTGGTTGTAGCAGATCTTCTGCTTCAACTGGCTTTCTTCTTCTATCACTGCTGGTTGCACTGGTGCTGATGTTCTTTGTTTCTCTTTTGGGTATGGTGGATCTCTGGTAGCTTTGCCTCCTCTAGTAGTTATATTCTTTACCTGCTTAATGTTAGTAGCAACATGCAGTGCAGCAGCTATCTTCATTAATTTAAGCTCTACCCTTTTATTAAGAGTGTTTTGCTCATCAAAGGCAGTTAGTAGAAAATCCATTTTATTGTGTATATCTTTTAGAGATGATTCGTTTGTATCTAGCCTTTGTTTAACTTCATCATTAATTTTGGTTTGTTGAGCAATTATCTCTTTTAATGAAAGTTGCTTGACAGTATTACCTGAATTCATACCTTTGCTATTGGGTTGACTCGAAGTTGGTTGATATTTGTATGCTGTCTCAATGGCCCTTTGATCTTCTTTAAACTCGGCCCTCTGGTCAATCCAACGGAGCAAATTTTCCATCTTAGTTGATAATGCATTTACTTCTTCTGGTATTTTATCAGTTTGATGACAATGTTGAGCTTTATCTTGGAACTAGCTTTGGTTTTCTGCTATCTTATCCAAAAGTATCTCTGCTTTTCCAGTTGTAAGCTCCAAAAATGATCCTTTAGCAGATGCATCTAGGCACTCACGAGCCTTCTGTGTTAATCCATGGTAGAAGGTCTGCATAAGTAACCACGTGGCCATTCCATGGTGAGGACAATCTGATATGTATCCTTGAAAACGCTCCCATGCTTCTGGAATGGCTTCTGTCTTCTGCTGCTGGAAACTGACAATATTTCCTCTTAAGGCAGTTGTTTTGCCTATAGGGAAAAACTTTGATAGAAAGGCATCTGACAAGTTCGTCCAATTGTTGATGTTATCTTGATGAGTGTAGAACCACTTCCTCGCTTTTCCTTCTAGTGAGAATGGAAAAAGGCGAAGTAGTATGACGTCTTTGTCAACTCCGTTGATGTGGATTGTACTTCCAATCTCTAAGAAATTCTGCAAGTGTGCACTGGCATCTTCATGTGCCTTTCCACTGAATTGTGTAGCTTGTACCAAATTGATGAGGCTTGACTTGAGCTCAAACTCGGGTATTCCTTCTTCTACTGCAAATCTTGGACCGGTTGGAATGTTGTCAAGACTTGGAGCAGAGAATTCTTGCAAGGTCTTTTGTGCCATAGCTTCAGCAATTGGTAGCTAGCTCTTCTTCTCTTGATTGCTTTGGTTCTGATGATGAAGAGTTGAATGTACCCAAAGTCAATCCTGTTATACCCTGTATAAAAATATAAACATAGAAAAACAACAGGGTGAACCTGCCAAAGCAGAGGTGCCTTGTTATGATTTCTCACTTAGTAGCTGTTTTTATGCAATTATTTCTCTATAGTCTAGTCTAATATTTTATATGAATAACCGTGACTGATTTTTTGACTTTCCTTACCGTTCCTAAGTATTACCCTTTTGTTTCCCGGCAACGGCGCCAGAAATGCTTGTTGACACTAGCTAACACCACTTAGATACTAGGTTGTCATCCCTAGCATGGCGCCAGAGTGTACAAAGGTATTTATAAATGTAAAGGCTCTCTAGAAAATAATCTATTCTGTCTGCAAGCGCACAGATAAAACACCTCATTGTAGCATTTCACCAGGATAAGTATTCTAGGTATCGTTATTTATAATTTTGCTTAAGGGATCTAAAGAAGATGAAATTAAATCAAGGGGGCAAAATCTATCAAGGCATAGACTAGAGATAAACTTGCAAGAACACGATTACTAATGAGAAACTCGTCACACAGTCACTTACTTTAGCAGGGGGTAAACCAAAAAGATAATGATAATAAAGTATAAGTTCATGGGTAGATAACACAGCGATTAGAAAATAGACTACTCCTCATATATGTAGGTGGTGTCGGATTAGCTAGAGAATGGATTCTAAGTTATCTACTAACTACTAAGTCATAATCTACACTAGTTATCTACAAGATCATATATAGCATAAAAGACTCTTCATTCATGTATAAGGAACATTGATAAAGTAAATCAGAGCATCGCATGACTTACTCCACAATACCGGTTCTGGCTGTCCTATCAACGGAGGGTGGACTATATAAGAATCAACGAAGCTGTCACTATCGCGAACTACCACACGACCCGGCCAATAGGATACATTTGCAGATAAATAACATCTAAGCACCACGCTCACATGTGATCTATCACCTAACTCCCTCGCGTCAAGAGCTAAGCGCTTTGCAAACTTATACATAAACTCATTATCAATCATAACTATATCAAATATAGAACTAGAGCAAACTAAGAACATAATAATTAGAGACATAATGCAATTAGAACAAAGAATTAGAGAAAGATATGAATAATACCAATCTTTATTACCGAAGATCCGAATCCAGAGCGTAGTGCTCTACTTCTCTAATTGCTATCTAATCAAACCTCTAAACTTGAAGGATTAGGGAGTAGCTAATTCTAATTCTCTGTGGGAGAGAAGCTCTGAACCCTAACTTTGATGGCTACCTCTGAATAATGATTTCTCCTCCTCTCCTCCAGGGGCCAGGAGGTCTGGTTTTATAGTCCCCTCAAGTGAACGTGAGCCATTGGATCAAACCGACATAGATTGTATGGTTTAGATTGATCCTTTAGGTCGGTGGAGTCTTGCCCCGAAGCAGAGTCCTGTTTGGAATCCAACCCTGGGCGGGTGCCCTGCCCCCGAGCCCGAATCTCTTCTCGTTCGTTCCCGTGGCTTCTGGATTCTTCTAGATTGAGGAAAATTGCGCAGCACGTAATTATCTCGTTGTAAACATGACATGTGGGCCTTCTATCCATAATTCCTGATAAACCCATGTAGAAATAGATAAACACCAAAACTTGTGGAATTCTGTCAGATAAAACCCTAATTCTAGATGTTTGTTTCATATTGATCCTTTTTCATGTTTATTTGATTATTAATTTTAGTACTTAAGGACCGTCAACAAGTGCTAAGTTGAATTCTGAGTGTAAGCAGCAATTAACCGATTTGTTGAAGGAATATAAAGATTGCTTTGCTTGGGATTATACTGAGATGCCTGGTTTGGACCGATCGATTGTTGAACATCGGTTACCTATCAAGTCTGGATTTCGGCCACATCAGCAGCCAGCTCGCCGATGTAACCCTAATATTCTTCCTGATATTAAGGCTGAAATTACCAAACTGATTGAGGCTAAGTTTATTCGGCAGTGTCGGTATGCCGAATGGATTTCCAATGTAGTTCTAGTCTACAAGAAAAATGAGAAGCTTCGGGTCTGCATTGATTTCAGGAATCTTAATAAATCTACATCGATGGATGGTTACCCAATGCCAGTTGCCGATCTGCTAGTTGATGCTGCGGCTGGGCATCGGATCATAAGCTTTATGGATGGCAATGCGGGATACAATCAAATATTTATGGCTGAAGATGATATTCCAAAGACTGCATTTAGATGTCCTGGACATGTTGGGCTGTTTGAATGGATAGTCATGACCTTTGGTTTGAAGAATGCTGGTGCTACTTATCAGAGAACCATGAATTTTATATTTCATGAGTTCATCGGTAAGCTGGTGGAAATTTATATTGATGATGTGGTGGTTAAGTCTGAAGACTTCACAAAGCATCTTGCCGATTTGCGAA
Organism: Sorghum bicolor; assembly: GCF_000003195.3. Taxonomy (NCBI): domain Eukaryota; kingdom Viridiplantae; phylum Streptophyta; class Magnoliopsida; order Poales; family Poaceae; genus Sorghum; species Sorghum bicolor. Next base: position 29,227,923 of record NC_012870.2, on the reverse strand, counting down.
AGGTGTTCGAATGCACAAGGAAGCATGGTTTGAAAATGAATCCCAATAAATGTGCATTTGGTGTATCGGCAGGATAATTCCTTGGTTTCATGGTGCATCAGAGGGGGATTGAGATCAGTCGAAGATCCATTGATGCCATCAATAAAATAGTTGCTCCTACCAACAAGACTGAGCTCCAGTCCTTGATCGGCAAGGTAAATTTTATCAGGAGATTTATATCTAATTTATCTGGTAAAATTCGTGCTTTTAGTCCTTTGCTCAAGTTGAAGGCCGGTCAAGAGTTTGTTTGGGGAAAGGAACAACAGTTGGCTTTAGATGAAATCAAGAATTATCTGGTGAATCCTCCAGTTCTGATTCCACCTCAGCAAGGGAAGCCCTTCAGACTGTATTTGTCTACCGATGGATTGGTCATCGGTTCGGCTTTAATTCAAGAATTTGAAGGGAAGGAACGTGTGATTTACTATTTAAGCAGGAGGTTGATTGATGCTGAGACTAGGTATTCGGCTATTGAGAAACTTTTCTTATGCTTGTACTTCTCCTGTATTAAGTTAAGGCATTATTTGCTATCGGCCGAATGCACGGTTATCTGCAAAGATGATGTGGTCCGATACATGCTGTCTATGCCGATTATGAGTGGCAGGATCGGTAAGTGGATTTTGGCGCTGTCGGAATTCGATCTGCGTTACGAATCGGCTAATGCAGTTAAGGGACAAATTATGGCCGATTTTGTAACTCAACATTGTGGTGCAGTGGAGGCTTTGGAAATTGTACCTTGGACACTCTTCTTTGATGGATCCACATGTGACCGGGGGGCAGGAATCGGCATAGTGTTAATTTCCCCTCGAGGAAGGAAGTATGAGTTTTCCTTGCCAATTGTTGCCACGACCACAAATAATCAAGCTAAGTATCAAGCTTTGATAAAGGGTTTGGAATTGCTGAGGGAAGTTCATGCTGATGCTGTTGAGGTCTTCGGAGATTCTATGTTAGTTATAAATCAATTGATTGGAAGCTATGAATGCCGAAGTGAAGTCCTGATAACTTATCACAAAAGGAGTATGCAACTATTAAAGAATTCAGGGATTTCCGGTTAGAGCATGTTCCTCGGTTGCATAATGAAGAGGCCAATCGGTTGGCTCAGCATGCCTCGGGATATCAACCTATGATTAATACAATATCGGCAATCGGTGCCGATGATTGGAGAAAAGAAATATTGATTATTTGAAGGATCCATCCAAGAAACTTGAGAGACGAATTCGATTTCAAGCAACCAAGTATGTGCTCCTCGAAGATGAATTGTATTACCGAGCTATTGATGGGATTCTTCTCAAGTGCTTGGGTTATGATGAAGCCAAGAATTTGATGGGAGAGATCCATAAGGGAGTATGTGGAGCACATCAGTCGGCTTTTAAGATGAAGTGGATGATTAGAAGAAATGGGTATTATTGGCCGACTATACTTGAGGATTGCTTTAAGTATTTCAAAGGGTGTCAAGGCTGTCAGAAATTTGGCAATGTTCAAAGGGCGCCCGCATCGGCTATGAATCCTATTATCAAGCCTTGGCCGTTCCGGGGGTGGGCTATCGACTTAATCGGCCAGATTTATCCAGCATCCAGCAAAGGGCATAAGTTTATCTTGGTTGCCACCGATTATTTCACCAAGTGGGTTGAAGCTATTCCTTTAAAGAAGGTTACATCGGCCAATATGGTTGATTTTGTGAGAGAGCACATTATCTACCGATTTGGAATTCCTCAAACAATTACTACCGATCAGGGTACTATGTTCACATCAGGGGAGTTTGATGAATTCGCAATCGGTATAGGAATTAAAGTGTTAAACTCTTCTCCTTATTACGCTCAAGCTAATGGGCAGGCCGAGGCATCTAATAAAGGAATTATCAAGCTCATCAAACGAAAGATTGAAGAAAATCCTAGGAGGTGGCACACGTTGTTAAATGAGGCTTTATGGTCATACCGAATGGCTTGTCATGGATCGACTAAGGTTTCACCTTATCAGTTGGTATATGGGCATGATGCAGTGTTGCCTTGGGAAATTAAGACTGGATCTAGGCGACTATCTTTTCAAGATCAACTGGCTGCCGATGATTAAGCTACTTTAATGACAGATGAGTTAGATGATCTAGCAGGACATCGGCTAAAGGCCTTAATGAGTATAGAAGAGAATAAGAAGAGAGTTGCCAGATGGTATGATAAGAAAGTAAAGGCTAAGGAGTTTGCCGATGGAGACTTAGTGTGGAAATTAATCTTACCGATCGGGACTAAAAGTTCAAAATTTGGCAAATGGTCTCCTAATTGGGAGGGTCCTTATCGGATAAGTCGATCGGCTCCTGGTAATGCCTATATCCTAGAAACCCTCGAAGGAGTCGAATTTCCCAGAGCATTAAATGGTAAATATCTAAAGAAATATTACCCAAGCGTATGGGTCGATGCATAAAAGTTTAAGTGCCGATAATAATCCTATCGGCTGGATCAAAATGTGTCTGGGGCCGGACTTAGTGTTTTAAAAGATGCCGATAACAGTCCTATCGGCTAGACTAAATATCAGGAAGATTGGAAAGCAGAAAGGGGCAAGTGTGTTGCCGATGAAGAGCTCACATGTTTAGCAGTGCCTGGATCGCCGATATGGCGCGCAAACGAATTTGGTTGGCTGCTTCTATCTCTTTGATGTCTTCATCGACAAAACCTTCCACCGGCTTCAACTTCTTCTTCAGAAGCAGCGCTTTACGACCATGGACATTTCGCTCTTGCTCAAGGAGCTTGATCGCCTCGGGTAGCTGGTTTTCCTCTTGTTGAGCCTGAGACAAGGCTTCTTCCACTTGTCACTACCAAATTTGATCCCTACTGCCACGCTTTTTTGCCGCAACGACATGATTTGGTTGCAAGAAGGGGGTGTTAACGCAACCATCTCAAGTTTTCGTTGCGATATACTGGATTTTTGCCACGCAATTTGTTCTGTGGCCATAAGTACGGAGGTCGTTGCAAAAAGTTCTTGATTTTGCAACCAATTGTAGAATGGTTGCAACAATTCGTCACTGTTGCCACGACTTTATTTGCATTGCGAGTAGTTTTATTGGCGTTGCAATATTTAGATGGTTTTGCAACTAATTACTTGATGGTTGCAACAACCTTTTGATTTTGCAACGAAAAAATTTCGTTGTATACAAGTTGTTGGTTGCGTGGCAAAAAAATAAACATATTGCCACTACCAATTGAATTGTTGCAATTACTTTTTTTATCGTTGCAATATTAAGATGTTATTGCAACTACTTAGCTGATGGTTGTGATAGGCAATTGTTTTTGCAACGAATAAATTTCGTGGGATGTACTTAGTTGCAATACCCAAATTTCATGACAACAATGATTAAAAAAAATTACAAAATATGTGATATCTATGGTTTGATCTTGAGATCTCAATGTTTAAATGATAGGAACATACCACTAGACCACTCGAATGTTTTGTTTCATTGTTAGACAGAATACTATATATTAATTTATTCTACCTCAAATTGAATTAGATCTACTAGTCCTATACGTATACGTAGTCGATCAGGACGACTTTTTTTTCTCTCGACGCCGCGGTTTCCTTCACGTCGCACGTTTGGATCGGATCGGACTTGCATCGTCGCTTCCTTCCTCTTCCCCTTTGCCCTAGCTTGCATCATCGGCCGGCCACAGGAGGCTCGACGTCGACGTCGTTCTTCCCCTGGACACAAGCGTCGGCGCCTGCTTCATCTTGAACACGCCCAGGTCCCCGGCCTTGATCAACGAGGAAGACGCTACCTGCTCAATCATCAGAGCCGGGCTAGCTAGCTGCAGGAACGACGTCAACGTAGAAGTAAGATTGATCCATGATCACTTTACGTATATATGCATGCATTGCCAACATAGTTTTGGAATTTTTTGTAGATGCAACGTCAACATTCATGTTTAGTTATATTAATCCCTGAAATAATCAATTAGGATGAATTGTTTATTATATCAAACTATATATGTGCTATAAAGTCAATGCTTCAATCGAATTGTGTCGCTTTTTATATTTGTCCTGCATTAATTCATTTACATCTATATGCATGCAAACTATCTATGCTGATACATAAATAAATTTTGTTTTTTTTATCTTGTGTAAACACTCTGTATCTTTTCTTTGTTGGTTACATTCGGAAATTGAAGTCGTCGTCGTTACATTTGGAAGATAAAATTCATGGCAGATGATGATGATTATAGTTGGATGTTGTCGTCTCGGTCAACAGATGAGTGGGAAGCAAGGCTAGACAAATTTGTTGATAATATGTTTCAAGACATGTATGCATCAGAAAAAGCGCTCTGTCCATGTTCAAAGTGTTGTGGAGTGGCGTACAAAGCAAAATCTGAGGTTCACTTTCATTTGCTAAGCAAAGGGTTTGATGAGAATTTTGTGAAAGAGAAACGCAGTAGTATTCAATCTTGGGACAATGATATGGATGTGCATGTCGGCCCTAGTGATGATGCAGCTTGAGCTCGGCCAACAGGTCTTCTCTTTTTGCTAACAGATCGGAGATCTTGTGCTTCAGTGCATCTCCTGAGGACTTCAAGGCACCAATGTTCTTATGCTTCTCATCGGTAAAAAGCTTTGCTTTCATCATCTCCTCAGAAAGTTGAGTCTGAGCTGCTCTATCGGCAAGGCGCTGGGTGTTGGGTATTCTTAACATCATTACCAAAAGTAGACTAAGTTCTCTAAATCTAGTAATGGTGCCAAAAATGCCAAACCTATCCCTCACACCACTTAAGCCAAGTTGTCATCCCCAGCATGATATAAGAGACGCAGTATTGAAATATGCAATTGCTCTTCTAAATAAATAATAAATGGGATCTGCAAGCGCACAGATTAATACCGATGTAGCATTTTAACCGGGAAGTATTCCAGGTATCGTTATTTATATTTTTACCACTGGGAAGGGATTAACAATCATCAATATTGATTACAGAATAGAATATGAGATTGAGCATCTATCATTGCATGTATAATTGAGAACATTATATCTAACTCTTCATATAGGGATAAGTGTCACATAAAAGATATATGAAATAATAATAGTGACAAGGATAACTAATCTGATCTAGCCACATATTAAATATGATAAGCACCTCAATTAGATACTCTAGAAAGTCATTAGCATGGTATTAGAACGAACTACAAGAATATTCCCTAAGTTATTCTTAACTATATAGTCTAGCATTATCATAGTTAGTGCAAGCATACTTAGCAATCATTGCAAGACAAGACTACGCCCATGCATAGTGATATTAGCAAGGAATATGAGAAACATAGCAATCACTCCCCTGTAATAATGTTGCTCTGCCAGCCCAATACACGAGAGGGGGACTATATAAGAATCAATGAAGCTGTCACTATCACGAACCACCCCACGATCTGGCATATTGGGTACAATCGCAGATAAATACGGTATAAGCACCACGCCTACACAATATCTATCATTTACCCATGGATCCGATGGATAAACGCTATACGATCCTAAGCATGTATATAGATCAAATCTAACTAAGCCAAGTACATAACTATGATAAACTAAGAACAATATAATCTTGAATATAAGCAAGTAGAGCAAAGTCATAAGCAATATATTGAAGTAGAACAAAGTCATATTCATAATATTGAAGAACAAAGATAATTAGAAAGCAATTAGAAGCACAATTAGAGAATTACCAAGAATTCTCTTGACAGATCCGGAAACCAATCGAAGATTGACTCCTTCTAGTTCTAATCCTATGTAGCTATGCTAATCTAGATATTTAATTGATGTGGTGGCTCTAATCTTGATCAGAGGCTTCTTCTCCCTTGAGGAACAATGAATTAGGGCTAAGAGGCTCTCTCCTCCAGGGGCCAGGGGGTCTGGTTTTATAGTCCCTTCAAGTGAATATGGGCCGTTGGATCAAACCGACATAGATTGTATGGTTTAGATTCATCCTTTAGGTCGGTGGAGATCTCCCACGAAGCAGAGTCCTGATTGGACTCAGGAGGTGGGCGGGCGCCCTGACCAACTGGGCGGGCGCCCAGGGTCTGGCCCCGTTTCGCCTCCGCTTCGGTCTCGTGGCTTCTGGAGTCTTCTAGATGTAAGATAATTGCGCAGCATGTTAATATCTTTACGTAATCCCGACGTGTGGGCCTTTCTTCCGTATTTCCTGATAACCCCCTATAGAAATAGACAAATACCAAAACTCGTGGAATTCTGTCAGATAAAACCCTAAGTCTAGATGTTGATTTCATTTGGATCCTTTTCTTTATTTATTTGATAATTAAATTTGATAATTAAGGCCCGTCAACAAACTCCCCCAAGCTTACCTCTTGCTTGTCCGTGAGCAAGGATCATAAGTAGTTGCAATGGATCACAAGTAGTTGCAATATCTTTAAAAATTGACGGTACACATGCTTTTAAATAAGATCTCATCTCTGAGTTAGAGTAAACTGTCAAGACTTAAAACTTACTTACTCTACCTTCCACCATGGGACTTGTAACCGTCACTTCTGTCTTGAGTGGTTAAAAGTGTCGAGGGTATCGGTAAGGGATACCCTCAGCGATGCGCATTATGGGATTGCCCGTACGAAGGTCGAGACCCTTAACTCGACGCTCTAATCTTACGTATGCGCCGCCATCGACGGTCGCAGCCTCGAAGACGGAAATAGCGTCGAGCGAATCGGTCCAGGACTCGAGCGACGACTGCCGTCGATGACGGAAGCGGGCTCGAGCGAACCGAGAGGTGTCGGGCGCGAGGACACTGTCCGCCGCCCGACGCGCGCACGCGGGCCTGAGCATTAAATGCACCTGACGCTTCCCCACCTAACACACAGGTCACGGAAGGCGTGATAGGGAGCAAGCTTCTGTCCCATCGTTCTTTTTGCAGCCTTCCCACCGAACGACCCAGGGCGTGTCAGGACGCAGGAAACAAGGATGGAACGTCTAGTCGGGACCCCCTCGAGACACCCGAAGTCAGCGCTCCAGATACCAGCATATTACACGGCGTCCGACCCTCGACCAAACAGGGTCCCTTCCTAGGGACGAGTTGGGCGTCGACTGACTTCGTCACAGCTACCCCGTCGGGTCCGCCACCATACCGTACAAGCATGCGACCTCAGAACCAGCACAAGGCGGCTGGCAGGGCAGAACACAGGAGCACGCGTAATCATCACCGAGCTATCAAGATGGGACGGCTCGAGGCCATGCCGTACGGAAGCCTCGAGTAGGTCAGCGCTCCATGCGGCTATCGATCCCTACTCTAACATCTACGCATGTACCCTGTGTCTCTCCTTGGAGCTATAAAAGGAGAGACTCAGGGATAGAAGAGGGGGACATCACAACACAAGAACACACACACGTAGTAGAGCTACACACTTCATACCACGCTTGTATTCGCCCCTGTACAAGCACTTAGGTGCAAGATAATACAAACTCTCTCCCCCCGCTGGATGTAGGGCCTTCTCTTGCCCGAACCAGGATAAATCTCAGTGTCTTCTTGCATCACCATCCGGAAAGGGGAGCACGCATATAAATTTACTCGTTGGTGTGACCCCCCGGGGGAAAAAACACCGACAGTTGGCGCGCCAGGTAGGGGTCCTGCGTGTTTTTCACCGATTTCCCACCACTTTCCGGATGGCTACTCTTGCCTCGCCATTTCCGCGCTCCACGGTGATTTGGTTTGGGAGTCTCGAGTTCATGTCTACGGGCTCCGGCTACGACATGATCTTGCTCTCAGTCAAAGGACCAGGAGGAGTCCGCGTTACGCCAGCACGGTTGAAGGTTCCGAGACGCCCTCACCACCACGCCTCCCCGTCTAAGAAGAGGCGCGGGCAGCACCACCGCGGCCCCTCTGCTTCAGCACGACCAACAACTCGCGCAAGGCAGGATGCGGGCCACAAGTCAGCAACACCGTGTGACCGAGCAACAAGCACGACGACTCAGCACCGCGCGACGGTGGGGGGAAACGCGTCTCGCGCGCCCTCCCCCACCGCAGCTAGGCTACTTCCACACGGGTTGTTCTCCCCAAGGGCGGCACTGCCGTTCGGGTTGGACAACGCCGCGGCGTCGCTCGCCAAGACGATATGCCCAAACGCTCAGACGTACGTGGAAAGACCAATGGTCATCCCACGTAGCTCTGAAGCGCGGCGGCCGGCGTCCGAACTGCCGGACCTTTCCCGAGTACGAGGCCTCCGCCGTCTAGGCCCCGGACGATACTCGATCACCTCCCTCAGGCAACGATGGCTGGAGGAAGGACGTGGGCGTTTCCACGCTGCCGAACCGGACTCCGACTCCGAGACAGACAGCTATGACCCTACGAGGGAATGCTATCACCTCGACGGGGCGGCAGAAACCACCGACGAGACACGGGATGTGCTGCGGGTGGTCGAGCCCCCGCGGCGCAAGAAGACCCCAGGACGCCTGGGAACGACGGACGACTCGACCCTCTTCCTTAGGAAGGTAGAACTGCGCAGCTCGCGCAACTGCGGGAGCTCAAGATGAAGCTCGACGAAGATCGCGAGCGCCTCGTCCTGCTCGAGCAAATCCTCGAACAAGACCTGCCCTACCCGCCGGGCGGAAGTGTCCGCAGACGCGCTCGAGAGGTACATCGACAGATCGTCGATGACGCAGAGGCGGAGCAACCTGTCAGCCGTTTCCCTCGAGCAGGCCAGAATGTAGTGGCAGCGACGATGCTGCTACGTAACATGCCAGAACCATCAAATTCCCAGGCCCGACGCATTCGAGATGAAGTTCAGACGTTGCTCCAGGTGGCAGCAGTTCAACAAGCCGAAAGTTCGGCATCTCGACGACGAGGAGCTGCCACAGAGAAGCGCGACGAACAGCCTCTAATCGAAGAGGAGGTGTTTGTCCATCAACAACCCCCCCCTCGAGGTAGAAAGACTACTCTCATCCTCCCTGCCGACAATCAACGTCGACACGACGCGCGACACGACATCAAAGAAAATAGACGCCGCCGGCACGGTGACGCGGAAGAACGTGGTTATAGCGCGCATCGCGGTGGGAGGTACGACAGCGACGAGGACCGGGTGGCCCCCGAGCCACCAGGCCCGCGGGTGTTCAGCAGGGCGATTCGCAGCACGCCCCTGCCTAGTCCATTTCGACCCCCAACCAGCATCGCGAAGTACAATGGAGAAACCAAGCCAGAGCTATGGCTGGCCGATTTCAGGCTGGCTTGTCAGCTAGGTGGCGCTCGAGGGGATGATCAAGCCATCATCAGACAGCTACCCCTTTTCCTCTCCGACACCGCCCGTCGATGGCTCGAGGAACTCCCCGCCAATCAGATTCACAGCTGGGTTGATCTGGTCAGAGTCTTCGAGGGTAATTTCAAGGGGACCTACATACGGCCAGGGAACTCGTGGGACCTCAGCAAATGCAAGCAGAAGTCAGGAGAGGCTCTTCGGGAGTACGCTCGACGCTTTTCGAAGCAGCGCACGGAGTTGCCACACATCCCCGACCACGACGTCATCTTGGCGTTTGTCTCGGGCACCAGCAGTCGAGACTTGGTGCGGGAATTAGGCCGCAATCGACCTCAGACCGTCGACGAGCTGATGGACGTAGTAGCTAACTACGCGGCAGGGGAGGAGGCAGTCGGCGCCTTCTTCAGCTCAGAAGGAAGAAAAGGCAAGCAGCCCGTCAATGAAGATGGGACTTCCAGTCGAGGCCTCAAGAAAAATAAAAAGAAGCAGAAAGTGCGGCAGTTCCACCAGGAAGACTCAGGTGACGACCTCGTCGCCGCCATGGATCGAAAGAAGCCGCGAGGCCCTCCGGAGGGAGGCATCTTCGACAAGATGTTGGAGGAGCCATGCCCTTACCATAAGGGAGGCGCTAACCACAAACTCAAGGACTGTCGTATGCTGAGAAAGCATTTCGATGGTCAGGGGTTCAAAAAAGATACGCGTGAGGACTCCAAGAAGGAGAAGGCTGGCGGCAAGGAGGACAACAAAGATGACGACGGCTTCCCCGCCGTCCACGACTGCTACATGATCTATGGCGGGCCTTCGACTCAGTTGACCGCGAGGCAGCGCAAAAGGGAGCGTCGCGAAGTCTTTACAGCAAGAATGGCGGTGCCCCAGTATCTTAGCTGGTCGAGCACTCCCATCACTTTCGACCGAGAAGACCACCCTGACAAGGTAGTCGCCCCAGGCATCTACCCGCTCGTCGTCGACCCCATCATCGTCAACACCCGACTCTCGAAAGTGCTGATGGATGGTGGCAGCAGCCTCAACATCATCTACCTCGAGACCCTCGATCTCCTCGGCATCGATAGAGGACGCCTCCAGCCAAGCGCCGGCGGTTTCCATGGCGTTGTACCAGGGAAAAAGGCACTGCCAGTAGGTCGAATCGACCTACCGGTCTGCTTCGGCACGGCGGCCAACTTCAGGAAGGAGACCCTCACCTTCGAGGTGGTTGGGTTCCGAGGCACGTACCACGCCATCATCGGGCGCCCGGGCTACGCCAAGTTCATGGCTATACCCAACTACACATACTTGAAGCTGAAGATGCCTGGTCCCAAAGGCGTCATCACTGTCAGTTCCTCCTTCGAGCACGCGTACGAGTGCGACGTCGAGTGCGTCGAGTACGGGGAGGCGGTCGAGAGCTCCACCGAGCTCGTTGCAAAGCTCGAGGCCATGGCCGCCGAGGCTCCAGAGCCTAAACGCCATGCGGGCAGCTTCGAGGCGGCGGAAGGAACTAAGAAGATCCCGCTCGACCCCAACAACTCCGACGGCAAGATGCTGACGATCAGCACCGACCTCGACCCCAAATAGGAAGCCTTGCTCGTCGACTTTCTCCGTGCAAATGCTGATATGTTTGCATGGAGTCCCTCGGATATGCCGGGCATACCGAGGGAAGTCGCCGAGCACTCCTTGGAGATTCGAGCCGGTTCCAAGCCAGTGAAGCAACGGTTGCGCCGATTCGACGAGGAAAAGCGCAAGATCATTGGCGAGGAAGTCCACAAGCTTTTGACGGCCGGATTCATCAAGGAGGTTCATCATCCTGACTGGTTAGCGAACCCTGTATTAGTTAAGAAAAAGAATGGGAAAATGAGGATGTGTGTCGATTATACTAGTTTGAATAAAGCATGTCCAAAAGTTCCCTTTCCATTGCCACGCATTGATCAGATTGTCGATTCTACCGCGGGATGCGAAACCCTTTCTTTCCTTGATGCTTATTCTGGTTACCACCAAATAAAAATGAAAGAGTCCGACCAGCTCGCGACCTCTTTCATCACACCTTTCGGGATGTATTGCTACGTGACCATGCCATTTGGGCTTCGAAACGCGGGAGCCACGTATCAACGTTGCATGCTCCACGTATTTGGCGAACATATAGGCTCAACGGTCGAAGCCTACGTCGACGACATTGTCGTCAAGTCAAAGCGACGAGGAGACCTGATCCAGGACCTCGAGGTTGCCTTCAGCTGCTTACGCACCAGCCGGATCAAGCTTAATCCCGAGAAGTGCGTTTTCGGCGTGCCTCGAGGCATGCTCCTAGGATATATTGTTTCACAGCGCGGTATCGAGGCCAACCCCGAGAAAGTCTCGTCCATCACGAAAATGGGGCCGATCCGAGACATCAAGGGTGTGCAGAGAGTCACGGGGTGCCTGGCGGCTCTGAGCTGTTTCATCTCGAGACTAGGAGAAAAGGCATTACCATTATATCGACTCCTGAAGAAGGTCGAGCGTTTTTCTTGGACCCCCGAGGCCGAGGAAGCACTCGAAAAACTGAAAAAGACGCTGACCTCGGCACCAGTCCTGGTTCCACCTCAACCTGCGGAGCCGCTGCTCCTCTACGTCGCATCGACGACCCAGGTCGTCAGCGCGGCGGTGGTGGTCGAAAGACAAGAGGAGGGTCACGCGCTGCCGGTCCAAAGGCCAGTCTATTTCGTCAGCGAGGTGCTTTCAGAGACCAAGGCGCGTTACCCCCAAATCCAGAAGCTGATCTACGCCGTAATCCTTGCCCGCCGCAAATTGCAGCATTACTTCCTTGGTCATCCTATCACGGTGGTCTCTTCTTTCCCCTTGGGCGAGATAATCCAGAGCAAGGAGGCCACGGGAAGGATAGCAAAGTGGTCGGTCGAGCTCATGAGCGAGACTCTCACTTACGCGCCTCGAAAGGCCATCAAATCGCAAGCCCTGGTAGACTTCGTCGCGGAATGGACAGACTCCCAGCTTCCCCCGACTCAGGTCCAGGCGGAGTTGTGGACGATGTATTTCGACGGGTCACTCATGAAAACTGGGGCCGGGGCCGGCCTGCTGTTCATTTCACCCTTGGGCGTCCACATGAGGTATGTGATCAGGATTCATTTTGCCGCATCTAACAATGTCGCAGAATATGAGGCCCTCGTCAACGGTCTTAAGATCGCCATCGAGTTAGGAGTCCGACGCCTCGACGTCCGAGGTGACTCCCAACTCGTCATCGACTAGGTAATGAAAACCTCGAGTTGCCATGACCCAAAAATGGAAGCATACTGCAAGGAGGTGCGTCGACTCGAAGACAGGTTCCACGGCCTCGAGCTTGTCCATGTCGCTCGACGCTACAACGAGGCAGCCGACGAACTCGCCAAGATTGCGTCTACCAGAGGCACAGTGCCGCCTGACGCATTCTCAAAGGATCTTCACGAGCCATCCGTCGACCTAGGCACGGGGGCTGGCGTCGACACCACCATCGCCCAACCAACCAATGCTGTCGATGCGCTCTTAATGGAGGAAGAGGCGATGGAAATAGAACGACGACCGGGTCGACCATTCGATTGGCGCACACCGTTCCTCGACTGCCTTATCCGCGGTGAGTTGCCAGAAGACAAGACAGAAGCTCGTCGTATCGCTCGATGGGCCAAATCATATGTGATCTATGGCGAAGACAACGAGCTATATCGACGGAGCCCGACGGGGGTCTTACAACGTTGCATCACCGTAGAGGAAGGACGAAAACTCCTCGATGACCTGCACTCGGGGGCTTGTGGCCACCACGCCGCCCCACGGACCCTTGTAGGAAACACTTTTCGACAAGGCTTTTACTGGCCAACGGCCGTGGCGGATGCCATCGAGCTCGTACGCTCGTGTCATGGGTGCCAATTCTATGCCAAACAGACGCACCTGCCCGCACACGCTCTTCAGATGATCCCCATCACCTGGCCGTTTGCGGTATGGGGGCTCGACTTAGTAGGACCTCTACAAAAGGCGAAAGGAGGGTATACCCATTTGCTGGTGGCTATCGACAAGTTCTCCAAATGGATGGAGGCTCGACCCATCACCAACATCCGCTCCGAGCAGGCCGTCCTCTTCTTCTCCGACATCATCCATCGGTTTGGGATCCCCAATGTCATCATCACCGACAACGGCACCCAGTTCACTGGCAGAAAGTTCTTGGATTTCTGCGATCAGCATCACATCCGTGTGAACTGGTCCGCAGTAGCCCACCCTCGAACTAACGGCCAGGTCGAGCGTGCCAACGGCATGATTCTGCAAGGACTCAAGCCAAGAATCTACAATCAATTGAAGAAATTCGGCAAGAAGTGGGTCGAGGAGCTTTCCTCAGTCCTATGGAGCCTTAGGACAACGCCAAGCAGGGCCACAAAATACACCCCATTCTTCATGGTCTACGGCTCTGAAGCCATCCTCCCCACAGACCTCGAATATGGTTCACCACGACTCAAGGCTTACAACGAGCAATCGAACAAAGAGACTCAGGAAAACGCGGTCGACCAACTCGAGGAGGCTCGAGACATGGCCCTCCTCAACTCTGCTAGATATCAGCAGAGACTCCGACGCTACCACGACAAGCACGTGCGCAAGAGGGACCTCAACGTAGGCGACCTAGTCCTACAACGCCGGCAAAGCAACCAAGGACGCCACAAGCTGACCCCACCTTGGGAAGGCCCGTACGTGGTGGCCGAGGTCCTTAAGCCAGGAACGTACAAATTGGCGGACGAAAAGGGGGCAGTCTTCACCAACGCATGGAACATCGAACAGCTACGTCGATTCTACCCCTAGAAGTCCTAGATTTACGATCCTACTTTTTGTACCGGGACTTTGTAAACGAATGCATGAATAAATGAAGTCTTTCCCTCGAGTAACTTCTTTTTGTACCAAAGGTTTACACGTCATAACCTCGACGTTAGAAGGGGGCTCCGACTATGACCCATCATAGTCAACACCCCCTCGGGGGCTACCGGGGGGCGACCCCCCCCCCATGTATCGAAAAAAGCCAAAAAGTTTCTCTCTTTCTTACTTAGTAAACCTTGAACGATCGAGTAGTTGAGGCGCCTCGAGCCCCTCGAGGACCGAGGGATAACGAGCCCGAGAACTCCTACGCCCCCGGGCTATGGAAACTCTACTCACTCCCTCACCCTCGAGGCGATCGAGGCTGTCTTTTACGAAAAATCGAACAAGGAACACATATGTAGGCGCAAAAAGAAATAAAAGAACCTCGAGTGGAAAGACAAATAAACATTTAACAATCACAAAAAGATATTGTATCGCTTAAAAACAGGATTAACAAAGTCTTATACAAGGGGCCCCAGGCACCCCGAGCAGGCTCGCAGGCCTCAGTCCATGGTACGATCCTCGCCACCCTCACCTCCGCCCGAGCCATTCTCAGGAGGAAGCACCTCAGGCTCAAATAGCTTGGCCAGCCTCTCTCCAGGAGCCTCCGCGTCGTCGATCAAAGCGTGGAGCCTTTCTTCGTTCTCCGCGTCGGTCTTAGAGATGTCGGTGACGAAGCCGTGGGATACTACCTCCATGTCGTAGGAGAAGCCCGAGCAGACAACCGCCATCGCCCGCTTCACCCCGATGTGGAGGGCATCCCGCACCCGATCTCGCAGCGTCGCACCTAAGTAGCACAGCTGGTCGACCAGTGCGTCGCCTCGAGAATCCTCCCTCGACTCATCCATAGGCTCGACTTCCCAAGAGGTCGAGAGATCGCTTATCGCCGTCCGCACTCGACGGTTCAAAGCAACCTCAGCCTCGAGCTGAGCCTTGGTGTTGCGAGCCTCGGCTTGGGCGGCCAGGAGTTCGTCCTTGAGCCCTATAAATACCAATACAAAGAAGCTTTAGAAAAAACTCAAGCACACCTCGAAAAGGAAATTCGACAAAGGAAACATACCTTTGATGCTCTCCTCTAGGGCTGTGTTCTCGCCGACCAATCTGGTGTTGGCACGCTCGATCTCTCTGTTGGAGCGCGCCAGCTCAGTATTGGCGACGCGGAGATCTTCGATCACCCTGCCAGCCTGAGCGACGGCTCCACTCTTCTCCAACAATTCTCCCTTCAGACGCTCGACATCGTCAGAGAGACTGCGGGATCGAGCTCGCTCCGTCTCGAGATCTTCGAGAGCCTTCTTCTTTGAATCCTCGGCGGCACCCCTGGCGACCTCATTGTCCACGAACGCCACTTTCATCTTTTGGAAGGTATCGCGGAGGGAGTCCAGGTCAGTTTGGAGAAGGACCTTCTCCTTGTCCAGGTCCGCGATGACGCTCTTGTGGGACAGGGCCTCCTCCCGGGCTCTGGACGCGGCCTCCTCGACCGTAAGAGCCCGCTTCCGTAGCCGCATCGCCTCCTCCTCCGCCTTCTTCGAGACCTCTCGGGCCTCGGCCAAAGCAGCCTCCCTCACCTTCTTCTCCTCCTCGAGTGCTATGAGATCTTTGTAAGCTTTAAGCAGCTTCTCCTGCGATTCGAGGAGTTGATCCTTGAGGAGGGGAAGCTGCTCCCATCCGCCCCTCGTGGCATGTATGAAGCTGGACTTGATGCGAGAGGTCTCTTTCATATCCTGCGAATCAGGGGTCAGGGGGATTAGAACACAGAAACCCGAAAGCACCACAAAGATTGGAGCTCGAGAAACACTTACAAAATAAGCTGGCCCAAGCCCGTTGTTGATGACGTCCGATAGGAGCCCCACCACGTGTTTCATCCAAAGGCGGAGCTCCTCGACATGCTCCCACTTCTCGACTTCCTTCTTGTCATCGAGGAAGATATTGGGCTCGGACGGGTCGCTGGAAGCTCGGATACGAATCCGATCGGGACACCAGTTCTCCATCTCCCGATCAGCCCGCACCTTGACGCCGCGGAGAAAGTTCTCGACGGTCTCGAGGGAACCCCCGTGGCGCAAGAACAGGTCGGCGAGGCAAGGGAACCGCCCGTCGTCGTCCACCGTCTTCCACGTACCGTCCTTGCTTCCAGACGACCCGATCTCATCCTCCTTAGAGGGAAAGCGGTCCTCCCATGCTCGACGCTCCCGGAGGAATCCTGGGGCGATCCCGTCCATGCCGTAGATGGTCCTCTTGATCTCGGACTCGGGGTCGGTGGGGGTGCGCATCAGGCAGGCAAGCGCCACCACTCCGTCCGCTCGCCCCGACTCTGCCCGGATCGCGGCAGGCGCCCCCGGGAGGAGCCACGCTGGGGTGGGAGGTCCGTACACCGGCAAACCTCCCTCTTGATCGCCGGGCTCTTGCGACGCCAGTGGCGCCGGTTCGGCCAAAACTTGAGGCGGGGGCTCGAGTGGCTCGTCCTGCCGCTGTTGTTGCCCCAGCTGCTGCTGCTGCACCTCCTGCTGGTGCTGCAGCTGCTCCTCCGGCTGAGGTCGCTGCTGCTGCTGCTCCAGTGACGGCTGCGTCGGCTCGCGCTCCCGCTCCTCCTCCTCCACCATCTTCCTTTGCGCCTCGAGAGCTCGAAGACCTGCAGGCCAGGGAGTCCGTCCTGCGACGTTGGGGGTCGATGCTTCTTCCTCCATAGGCCGAGCGCCCCCAGACGCTTCGTTGCCATCAGACGTATCGCTGATGGTGATGGGTTCCCCCTCGACCCCCAATCGAAAGGGCTCGGGGGCTCCCTCTGACGTTCGCGTCTGGGGGGCCGCATCATGAGTCGGCGACGGCGGAGTAGGCGCGGGACGAGATAAATCCCTCTCGACGCCGGCTGGAGGTTGGGTGCTGGATGAGCCTACAAAACAAAGGGTAAGGGTCAGACATTATGATAACCAACGTAAGAATATCGCGACACCCAGGAATTAACTACGAACCTGGTTCCGTGGAGGCGGCACCCGTTCTGAGCCTCTTGGCCATTGATGGTTGGGCCTGCTCGAGGGTCCGTTTCAGCCTGAGAAAAAGTCGACATGTGAGGAAAGGTGAAAGAATGGGGACAAAGACCGCAACATCAAAAGGGCTTACCCCACGGGGAGAACGGCTCGCCTTCCGCCACCCCGACCAGCGGGCCTCGAGCCACCCCGCGTCGGGGCTCTAGGCCCCTCGAGGGCAGGAACTGGCTTAGGTACATCGGTCCCCGCCTGGCGGGCGCCGGGACTCGCGCTCCTACGGCCGGCGTCTCCTTTCTCAGAGGCCGCGGCGCGACCGCGAGTTAACGGCCCCGACGCCTGGGACCTAGCCGGACCGCTCTCCCTGGGCACTGGGGGAGGGCGCGGTGCGTCTTGACCCGTCTTGAGCGCGGAAGGAGCGTCGGCCCGGGGACGACGAGATCCGCTCGGACCCTCCTCCGGCGCCTCCGTCCGGGGGGCGTCGACGTCACCTCGAGGCGGGCCCTCGAGAATCCGATCGAGGCGCGACGCCATCCCCTCGGAGTCGTCGCTACCCTCGTCGTCGTCATCATCGTCATTGGGGGATTCTTCCTCAGGCTCCCCCCTCTGCCTGGATTTGGCTCGACGCGCCTCTAATGCTTGGCGGTCGAGGTTCTTCTTCTTCTCCCCCTTCTTTGCGGAGTCCTTGGCAGACTTCAGCTTTTCGGCGGATTGGCGCCATTTGTCGCGATCGACCTCGTCCTCCTTTACCGGAGGCCTCGAGGACCGGACATCAATCCGACCCTGCCAAAACTAAGGTAGACTTAGAAAAAAGAGAGGGGAGAAAGGAAACCCAGAATCGGGGACGCGCATAAGAAGAAAGCATACCAGATCGATCGAGCCTGCGTCAGGCCTCATGGGGAAGCCGTTGACATGCTCCGGCTGAAAATCACCGGCAATTGCGGCCCTGACTCGGGCCGCGACTTCGTCGTCCGCCGGAGGCTCGTTGGACATCCGACATGCCTCGAGGTCCCGAGACGAGACGCCAGGGCCCATCTCGTCCATCCTCAACGGTCGTGACATCAGAGGGAGAACTCTCCGATGATGGACGGCCGAGAGGACGAGGGCGGCGGTCAAACCTTCCTGGCGAAGCTTCTTCAGGGCGTCGAGGAGAGGGTCGAGCCGAGACTGATGAGCTTGGACGACGCCGTACGTCCAGTCCGCTGGACGCTCCAAGATCAGACGGCCCGAGTAAGAAGGCAGGAGGTTGTCGTCGTTCCGCAGGTAGAACCATTGGGAGTCCCAGCCGGCGTGGTTGGTCGACAACCCTACCGGGATGTATTCCCGCGGCCGGTCCGTCTTCCCCGTCTTCTGCACCAGATTGAGGCAACCCGCCCGCACGGGCTTCCTTACGCCCGTGGTTCCGGTGGAGGCGTGAAACAGCTCGCCCCTGTAGAGGTGGAGCCACAGCTCCCAGTGCGGCATCATCCCTAGGAAGCCCTCACACACGGTGGCGAAGACCGCCGCTACGGTGATGGCGTTCGGAGAGAAGTGCTGGAGCTCCACTCCATAATGGAAGCAGAGGGCCCGCATGAAGCGGCTTGGAGGCGCGCCCAGACCGTGGCGGTGAAACTTGGCGAACGACACCACGTAGGCCTCGGGTGGCTGAGGCGCCCTGTGACTCGCCGGCGGCGCGATCCACTCTGGCGACGACAGCGAGGTGCGGCGGCGGAGCAGTCCCTCCTTCTCGAGCTCTAACAGCCGGCGCTCCGTCATCGACGACGGGCGCCAGTCGTCGGCGGCGACGAGTCTTACAGGCATCTCGGCTAAAGGGACGGTGGGTTCGCTACAGCTTGAGGGGGCGTGTGCGCGTGAGATGACGAGAAAGCAAAGGCAGTAAAGGAACAAGAGCGAGAAGGCGGAAGGGAGAGGAACGGCGGTGACGCGACGACGTATTTATAGGCAGCTGTCCGCCAACGGACAGATCCGAGAAGTAAGGTAACTCCCCCCATAAATGCGCCGCCTGACAGCCCTCTCTATCTCCTCACAGGCCGGACTCTCCGAATTCCACGCCGATACGGTGTCGTAACGTCATCCGCCTAAAAAGGCGCGCCCAACGGGCAGAAAGGCGAACCGCCACGGCCGTTTCCTTCCCTCGTAAGCCAAGGGACATAACCACAAAAGTCTCGAGAGGTCGATGGCTGGCCCGCCGAAAGGGTTCGACAGCCGATCTCGAGCGCCAGAGTCAGGGATCCCCAGCGAGCGGTCGAAGATCGAGGCCCGCCTCGAGGACTCGCTGGCGATGTTCAAGGTAGGGTCGAAACAGTCGAGAGGAATCCCCCCGAAGGGAGGCATCGAGCCGCTGGACTCTATCGAATGAGACCGGTATCCCCGACCACGTCGACCCTGCTTTATGGGGACGCCTCCGGGCTACAGCTGACCCCCTCGAAAGGGGCACAGGTTCTCACTTGGACTACCCGCTAGGAACTCAATTTGGGATGGAAGACGCTCGCTCTATCGGGAGTACGTCGAAACCCCCGGGCAAAAACGAGCCAATCGGAATCTTCCACCACTGGTGTCGAAAGCGTTTCTGCGAATTAGATAACATAGCCCTCGAAGGAGTCAAAAACTCCTTCGAGGGCTCGGGGGCTACTGTCGAGGGTATCGGTAAGGGATACCCTCAGCGATGCGCATTATGGGATTGCCCGTACGAAGGTCGAGACCCTTAATTCGACGCTCTAATCTTACGTATGCGCCGCCATCGACGGTCGCAGCCTCGAAGACGGAAATAGCGTCGAGCGAATCGGTCCAGGACTCGAGCGACGACTGCCGTCGATGACGGAAGCGGGCTCGAGCGAACCGAGAGGTGTCGGGCGCGAGGACACTGTCCGCCGCCCGACGCGCGCACGCGGGCCTGAGCATTAAATGCACCTGACGCTTCCCCACCTAACACACAGGTCACGGAAGGCGTGATAGGGAGCAAGCTTCTGTCCCATCGTTCTTTTTGCAGCCTTCCCACCGAACGACCCAGGGCGTGTCAGGACGCAGGAAACAAGGATGGAACGTCTAGTCGGGACCCCCTCGAGACACCCGAAGTCAGCGCTCCAGATACCAGCATATTACACGGCGTCCGACCCTCGACCAAACAGGGTCCCTTCCTAGGGACGAGTTGGGCGTCGACTGACTTCGTCACAGCTACCCCGTCGGGTCCGCCACCATACCGTACAAGCATGCGACCTCAGAACCAGCACAAGGCGGCTGGCAGGGCAGAACACAGGAGCACGCGTAATCATCACCGAGCTATCAAGATGGGACGGCTCGAGGCCATGCCGTACGGAAGCCTCGAGTAGGTCAGCGCTCCATGCGGCTATCGATCCCTACTCTAACATCTACGCATGTACCCTGTGTCTCTCCTTGGAGCTATAAAAGGAGAGACTCAGGGATAGAAGAGGGGGACATCACAACACAAGAACACACACACGTAGTAGAGCTACACACTTCATACCACGCTTGTATTCGCCCCTGTACAAGCACTTAGGTGCAAGATAATACAAACTCTCTCCCCCCGCTGGACGTAGGGCCTTCTCTTGCCCGAACCAGGATAAATCTCAGTGTCTTCTTGCATCACCATCCGGAAAGGGGAGCACGCATATAAATTTACTCGTTGGTGTGACCCCCCGGGGGAAAAAACACCGACAAAAAGATAGAACAGTCTAGTCAAGTGCCATGTCTCTTATTCTTGATCAGCTATAGCTCTGGGGTTTTTGCAGATTTTCAAATAAAACTCAGAGATTCCTTGTATGACTCTCTCAGATCTCTCTTTTGTGGTATTTCTGGATCCTTACCAAGGCAGTGATGGTATATGCCTTCTCTCATGATATGTAGTATTTGTGGTATAAAGCATAGTGACATTGCCTTTTCTCTCACCCTACTCTAATAAGGCTTTAATATCTGGAGCTCATAGGTGGGAGATAAAGTATACATACTTACAAGACATTTATTGCATAGTCAAACCATGGATCCAAAGAAACAAATCAATAAGTTTCATCAAGATGTGCATGTGTGGTGAATGAATAGTGTATGGTGATGATGGTGATAACAATAGTGAAAACAATGGTGGTGGAAGTCTAATTCTACTTTGCTCTTTGAGGGGATACATACCTTCCTTGCTTTTTGAATAGTGAGGAGAATGAGATGCTCTTCTTTTTCTTTTCTCTCAGGTGGGTATCTTGTACCCCTAATTCTACTGTCGGACACTTGTCCATTTTTACCTCTCGTCTCACTTTTTCTTTTCTTTCGAGGTTCCGAGCACTTGCTCCTTTTTATTTCCTCGTATTATATTTTTTTCTTCTTCTCTCTTTTTTTAGAGCACTCATCTCTTGAGATAATATAGCAAGTGGTAGTAACAAGATAACTTGAGCATTTATTTCACAAGGAAAAACAGAAATATTTTTGGTTATTCTCTCTCGAATTAGGAGTAGAATATTTTTGGGTGATTCTGGAGATGGAATGGGTGGATATATGTGGATGGTACTTCCGGAGTAGAAGTAGCATATATGAGTGAACGTGCAAGTGAAATCTTGATTTAACCACATGACAAGCTCCTAAGGGTCTACACAGCTTGACCACACTCAATGCTCATAAGCAGTAAATAGTAAATGTGTGGCTCAAAGTATAGCAAGCATGTATATATGGTTGTGGTAGGAATTTAAACTCTCATCATACAGGAACTCATCATGCAACATTTTAAAGATTTTCAAAGATAAAATTCTCCAGAATTCTAGCATCTCTAGGAACAGATAAACAGCAGCTCAACCTTCCCATATCGTATCCGTTAACAACTTAGACTTCAGATTAAGTTTTCATCCCACAAGTTTAGGCCTAGAGCAAGATTTAAATCATAACAGTTATGTCTAAACGTGAGAGAGAACTTAAAATGTGCAAATTAGGCAGAGCAACTATTCATCATATCCATGCTTAAGTTTTATTTAGATACAGATTAGCATAGCCACTTTATTTATTTATTAAACACACTAAGCAAAAGATATATATATATAAGCATAAAATCTTTATTTGGTTTTTCATAGTTTATGTATTTTAATATTCTAATATAATATAAGTATAAAGATAGATAGATAGAAATACTTATCGGGATAAATGGGGGTGCTCTCCCCCGAGCTGAATTTTGACGTAATTTCTCTTGATGTAGCTAGCAGGTGGCAGAGGTGTATTTGAAAGTCAGCAGCATTCTGACAGCGATTAGAATGTCCTCCATCTGCTAGTCTTCTTCTTAAATTCTGTGGAGCTCAAATAGACAACAAA
Organism: Sorghum bicolor; assembly: GCF_000003195.3. Taxonomy (NCBI): domain Eukaryota; kingdom Viridiplantae; phylum Streptophyta; class Magnoliopsida; order Poales; family Poaceae; genus Sorghum; species Sorghum bicolor. Next base: position 29,205,550 of record NC_012870.2, on the reverse strand, counting down.
GCTTGTGGAACTGATTAAGTGTTAGCATAAATATCTAGCCTTTATCATGTTGAGACTCCTTAATAATTATTACTCCCTGTTTTTATATTTTTATTTTATAAAGCAGAAAAATATTTATTTTATTTTTATGCCACCACAGTCAATGTACTTATGGGTTTTATGCCATTCGTATACTCACATGGGGCTTACTGTTTTTCATATTTTTATTTTCTTTTTAGAATAGCACGAACATGATTAACTAAGTAAACTAGTTGGAATAATTTGAAATGGAAAAGGATAACTACCAAGTTTACCTCTTGGCAAGGCGTTCGGTGTTTTTAAGTCCTCCGAACGGGACTTTCCATTTTCTTAATTGTCCTGAGGTTCGTTGGGTGGCGTAGTCGGTACTTCCGGCAGCGCCTCCTCTTCGTGTATAGTTATCTTCATTTTCCATACCTGACTCGGTGCTTCAATCTCCTCTGGATAATTCTGTTTAAACTCAACGTTTTCTGACCTTACAACTTCTCCTTCATAGTCTGCCCATCCGTCCCTGATGATCTGCCTCCTCTGGTTGCGGTTGCGTCTTTTCCTTACCTGCTTAGATTCTTCAACGATATAGTTAGGGTCAGTAAAGTAATGGCGTACCTTCTCTGAGGGGAAGTGCATATGGACTTCTCCGGTTCCAATGTAGATAATTGCTTTAACGGTGCTGAGGAACGGTCTTCCAAGGATGATGGGTGGATCGTACTCATCTTCTCCCATGTCAATAACTTGAAAGTCTGTGTAGACAAAGTGATCGTCTATTTTGACTGGGACATCAGTTATTATTCCTTTAACTTCTCGAAATGTCTGATCTGCCATCTGGAGCTGAATGTATGTTGGTCTTAGTGGCATGGTTCCGAACAAGAGCTGATAGGTGACTGCGGCCATTATGTTGACGCCCGATCCGGTGTCACAAGTTGTCTTGTAGAAGTTGTATCCATTTATGGAGCAGTAGATGCTTGGCATTCCTGGGTCGTCCTTCTTGGTCAAAAACGGTGACTTAAGTTGGTGATCTTGGCCTCCATGAACTACAGTGACCATCTTAGCTGACTCGGTCCACACTTGCTTGTTCCTGTTCCTCCTGTTGGTCCTCTTCCTTGATTCACGTCTGGATTGATCTGGAATTTGTGTAGTCTTGTTCTTGAAGAAAAATGTCTCCTTCCTCCCTTTGACGTAGAAACTGATCTTGGCAGCACTAGCGTAGATGATAGCTCCCGTGGTCAAGAATGGCCTCCCTAATATGATAGGTGCTCTCTCATCATTTCCGGTCTCTAGCACTACGAAGTCTGCTGGGGCATACAAGGTACCAACTCGGACACAAAGGTTCTTCAATATTCCTTTTGGAAAAGTTATCGTCTGATCTGCAAACTGCAAACACATGGTTGTTTCTAATAAAGGATATGTAAAGAATTTTTCATAGAGTACCTGGGTATAATGTTGACACTGGAGCCAAAGTCGCAGAGTGCTTCTGGAACGTCCACCATTCCGATGGAGATCGGGATGACAGGGCGTCCTGGATCGCCTCTCTTGACCGGCAGAAGGTCAGTAGAGAATTCATTGACGGGGTTACTCCAATTACCTGCATCAAACATGTCTACAAGATTTGCAGATTCTAATCCTTCCGGTTGTGATGGTATACCGGGGTTAGTAGTAGGAACAGCAGCAGCTATTTGATTTAACTGAGATTCAATCATTTTATTAAAGCTAATTTGATTCTTGATGGCAGTAGAGAAATTATCCATTCTATTATTTATATTTTCTAGCATTTTATCATTAGATGCCAATTTCTTAGATAGGTTATCCATTAGCTTTCCTTGATTAGACACTAACTCTCTCAAAGGTGGAAGATTATTAGCATTATTGTTGTAAGAATTGTTACCTTGATAATTACCTGAGTAGTTAGGCCTCTGTTGATTCCAACCTTGATTTTGTTGAGGACGGTTGTAGTAGTAGTTGTTGTTGTTGATGTAGTTTACATCCTCAAGTATCTCAGGGCAGTGATTGCCTGAGTGTCCAGTGTCTCCGCACTCCTCACAAGTCATGTGAGAGTCGTAGATGTGCATAACTTCCTTCTTATCTCCAGCTCTATCGTCGAGCTTCTTCATGAGCAGGTCTAGCTTTACAGACAGCATGTCTACCTCCTTCAGCTGATGCATACCTCCACCTCTCTTGCATGTCTGGGTCCTCTCTTCATTCCAGCTTTGATTGGACGCCATCTTCTCCACAAGAGTTGTGGCTTGTGGTATAGTAAGTGATAAGAATGCTCCTCCAGCTGCAGCATCCATGGTCTCCCGAGCACTGTTGCCGAGCCCATGATAAAATGTCTGCATCAATAGCCAACTCTCCATTCCATGATGGGGACATTCTAGGATATAGTCTTGAAAGCGCTCCCATGCTTCTGGAACAGATTCATCATTTTGTTGCTGAAAACTTGTAATCTTCCCACGGAGAGCATTGGTCTTGCCCATGGGAAAGAACTTTGCCAGGAAGTTTGTTGAGTAGAGTGCCCATGTAGTATTCTTCTCCTTTGTAGCGTAAAACCACTACTTCGCTCTTCCTAACAGTGAGAATGGGAAGAGGCGAAGTAGTATAGCATCTTTGGAAACTCCTGATATGGTGAATGTGTTGCAAATCTCCAGGAAGTGTTGTAAATGAGCACTAGCGTCTTCGTGTGCCTTCCCACAGAACTGGTTGGATTGCACCATGTTGATAAGTCCAGGCTTGAGCTCAAAGTTGCCGTCGATCTCTGTAGCAGATCCAGTGCGGATGTTGTCCGTAGTGGGAGCTGAGAACTCGCGGATTGATTTGTTCGCCATGGCTTCGAACTCTGAAGACAAGTTCCGGTGATCTTCTTGATTGGATGAAGCTTCTTGCTGAAGTGTTGATGATTTCTTTAGCTTGGCTCTCGTCTTCTTGAATAATGCTTCGGGATTGTCAACAAAATTTCCTAGAAGATGTCTTCTATTCATACATTCCCCTGCATAAGATGAAATAGGAAAATATCGGGGTAAAACTGAATGAGAGAATAGATAAGCTCAATCATATTAGTGATGCGAATGATAACTCTGTTGACACCGTTTTTGGGCACGTGTCTAGGCCAGCAGGATAAGACGGCGGTGTTTTGTCTACAGGATGAGTTGCCGATGAGGATGGTTGCCGATGAAGGAGGGGTTGAGCGTGACTAAGTCTATAGGTGGTGATGTGTCTATGCCGATGGCTATGACAAGGAAGTTTGCCGATGACTATGACAAGGGAGGCTGCCGATGATACGAAGGAAGAGTCCAGAAGCTGCCGATCGGTTTGTGGAAGAGTTTCAGCTTGTCACGGGGGATAGCTTTATTATTTCCTTAGTTGTTTAAATCGTTTTGTATACGGATTCCGTGTAATTTGCAATTCGAATTCTAATCATGTCTGGTTGTGGCTCTTTGAGCAGGATATAAATATAGATCCTAGAACCTTGTAATGGGACATCTATCAATCAATCAAACACACGTTTTTACTCATATTCTAGCATCTACTTTTTCGACGACTTCGTCATACTTTTTCCCTTTTATTACGAGTTCTTAGGAATTCGTCGACTTAAGCTCGGCGTGTTCTCGAGTTCCGCGTGAGTACCTCTTAGCCGTGACATCCGGGCGTATCGCTGTTGTCAGGACTAAAGTATACGAGTTATCACCTTTGCCGATAGTAAGGTTAAATCGGCTGGCACGCCTTAACGTTTGAATCGGGTATTAGCCCTTCGTGTTTGCAGATCAGTTTTTGCATCAACACGTCTTTTGGCACGCCTGGTGGGACAGATTCAAGATCAAGATCAACATGTCGACTTCTGAGTTTGATCAAGAGAACGTCAACCCCGTGACGGAAGCCAATCTCAAAGATGAGCAGAAGCAAGCTATTGCTAAAGCCATGGAGGATTACAAAGCAGCAATGCCTGAGGTCCTTCAGCATGAACAGGAGCGGTGAGGTGATTCAGAAGGATGCACTGCCGGCTCCTCGGCAGGTTACTTTTGAGTCCAATCCTGGCAAGCTTCAAGAGATGGTTGACAGCGCGATCAACCGCGCTTTGATCAATCAAGCTGGTGTACTGTCTAATACGGTTTTCAATGCCGTGGCGAGAACTTTCAAGGAGGGACAACTGCCACCAGATTATGTTGGCCCCACTTATCACCAGCCAAAGTCACCAGTGGTCACAGCTCCATCGGCTGCTACGGCCGCTGCGGGTATGGAGATTCCTGTTCCACCAAGTACATTAGGAGTCACCAATGGACAGTCTATGCCGATGACAACTAATCCACAGACTTCGGATGGGCAGATTAAACTTGCCACAGATCTGTTAGCATCGGCAATGACAGGGTTAACCCCTCCTCCCAACTGGTGGGGTTATGGCATGCCTCCAGAGTTAACGCCGGGTACATCGCAGACGACTGATATGAGAGGCAAGACTCCTATGGCATCGGCACCTCCCAATATGCCGATGAACCAGAGTCCCCAGTATACTACAACTACTACTGCAAGACCTCACACTGGGAATTCTCAAGCTCCAATGTTCCAGATGCCTAACACATCGGCAGACTCGATGCTAATGCAACAGAGGTCTATGGCTCAATCAGGGTATGTCAATTCAATGATGATGCCCAATTACTAGTCATCGGCAGGGTCTATGCCGACGAACGCAAATAATGGATGGCTTGGGCAGCAAGTCTTTCCGCAAACACCCCAACAGAGTCACCAGGCTACAGGGTTCCAGCAAGGACAGATCTATCCCGGGTTCCAGAATCAGGGGATCCCTAACCAGCCAATGAATCTCGGGCAGCAGCTCGTCGGACAGCAGATTGGCGGGCAACAGCTTTGTGGTCCACAGGTTGGAGGCCAGATGATCAACCCAATGTTCCGTGCAGATCGCGCACCGAACAGACACGTGGAGGCCTACCAGCAGGCACCTGATCCTCAACCGCCCCATCGGCAAGATGCTGATGCATACTGGGCCGACAAGATTGCTGAAGTAATGAGAGACCAATTCGGGATAAAACCCAAAGTCAATACTTACTCTTATCGGACACCGTATCCTCCTGCATACGACTTGATCCCGCTTCCACATCGGTACAAGGTACCGGATTTCACTAAGTTTTCTGGGCAGGATGATACGTCAACCATAGAGCACGTCAACAGATTCATTATTCAGTGCGGTGAAGCTGGTAACAGGGACGAATTGAGGGTTCGTCTATTTTCATCATCATTGTCTGGATCGGCCTTTACCTGGTTCATATCACTACCTCCTAACTCAGTAATCACTTGGGCTGATCTAGAGAAGCAATTCCACAAATACTTCTTTTCTGGGGTTCATGAGAAGAAGATCACCGATTTGGTCAAATTGAGACAACGCAATGATGAGTCGGTTGAAGGTTTTGTGTAGAGGATACGGGAAGTCAAAAATAAATGTTATAGTCTGGTTCTAGATGATCGGCAGCTAGCCGATTTGGCTTTCCAAGGTTTATTGCCACATATCAGGGATAAGTATGCCTCTCAGGAGTTTGAAAGCTTAAGTCATCTGGTGCAGAGGATCTCTGATCAAGACATCAAGCCTTTCGAGCCCAAAAGAGCATGGAACAAGAAGGTATCATTTGTTGATGAGGCAACAACCTCAGATTCTGATGAGGAACCAGTCATCGGCTTGGCAGAGTGGGTAAAGGACAAGAAGCCAATGTCTTGTCCTTTTGGGCAGAAGGAACCAGAGAAGTTTGCTTTTGACACCGCTAAGGCCGATAGGATATTTAATTTTCTACTTCAGGAAGGTCAGATCAAGCTGTCTCCTAATCACGTGATCCCATCGGCTGAGGAGTTGAAGAGGATGAAATATTGCAAGTGGCATAATGCAACTTCCCATGACACCAATGAGTGCAAAGTTTTCAGACAGCAGCTGCAATCGGCTATAGAGTCTGGGAGGATTAAGTTTGACAGTTCCAAGACCCAGAAGCCGATGAAGATAGACCAACATCCTTTCCCGACAAACATGTTGGATGCCAAGGGAAAGGCCAAGGTATTAACATCGGAAACAGCCGAGAAAAGTGCATCGGTAGATCCTCAGCATCAAGTTACTACTGCCGATGCAAGAGGTAGGGGCTTGGTTCAGGAAGGAACCAGCTCAGGTAGGCCTCCTCGGTCTGGCATCTTTATAACTCATAGAAGACCTCGGGAAACTTGGCAGCAACGAGAAGATCGGTACCGGCGCCAGCAAGAAGATTATCGTCGGGAAGAGGAAAGACGACAACATGAGTGGAATCGGCATAGGGATCACTGGAATTGCCCGTTCTTCATCCATTGCTGGGAAGAGAATATCAAGCTTCCTACTGTCAGAGATTGCCCTGAATGCAACGGTTACGATCGGTACGACAGGTCCGATCGGAACTATCGTGATAATGATCGGCGCTTCAGTGGGCCGATTAGAGGGAGAGCATCCGTCCATGATCGGCTGGGGGGCAGACTCAGTGTACACGATAGGCTTGGTGATCGTGTCCAGTATTTTCCCAGGAACCAGGAAGAACTTGAGGAGATGGCTAATGCACGAGTTCCCGACGAATTCATATTTTGCAGGGATACCAATACGCATCGGATGGAGTCAAGAGAAAATCATCGCCCAGCAGCAAGGCAAAGTCCGCTTCCTCCATGGTGTCCAGAGGGGTTGACCAAGACACAGAAAAGGAGGTTGCAGCGCGAAAGGCGAGAAGGGCTAAGCAAGGGTGAGAACTCTGGTCAGTCTGAAGATCAGCAGCAATCAAATCGCGAGGGGGAAGGTCCATCGGTAGATGTCAACATGGTCTTTATGTTGCCGATGGAGTTTCTTGCGCCATCTAGCGATGATGAGTTGGAATTTTCCGACCAAATAGCTCAATTGGCTCTGGATCCGATGACGGCTATTTTCGAGAAACCTGCCGATGACGAAAGACAACATCTCAAGGCTTTGTTCGTCAAAGGGAGGGTTGATGGGCAGCCAATGACCAAGATTCTAGTTGATGGTGGGGCTGCTATTAACATCATGCCGTATGTGGTGTATCGGAAGCTTGGAAAAGGAGATCAAGATTTAACCAAGACCGATATGATGCTCAAAGACTTTGAAGGGAACGTGTCTCCAGTCAAAGGGGCAATATGTGTAGAGTTGACCATCGGCAACAAAACCTTGCCGATGACTTTCTTTGTGATCAATGGAAAGGGTGCTTACAACTTGCTATTAGGGAGAGATTGGATTCACGCCAATTGTTGCATCCCATCTACAATGCACCAATGCTTGGTCCAGTGGGTAGGTGACAAGATTGAAATTGTCCCAGGAGATTCTTCTTATGTCATTGCATCGGCAGAAGCAGACACCTATGAGAAGACTAGGTGTATTTCAGGAGAAGTTTGGGAGAAGGATTTTCTCAAAGTTGCCGATTACGAGATTCCACCGATCCAAGCAGTCGGTTCTGACGACGGTTTTTAATGGATAGGTTCGCCGATGATGGAAAGTTAGGCCAGGGATTCACATCGGCCGATGATTTGGTAGAAGTGGATATCGGTAGTGGTGATAAGCCTAGACCTACTTTTATTAGTGCTAAGTTAAATCCTGAATGTAAGCAGCAATTAACCAATTTGTTAAAGGAATATAAAGATTGTTTTGCTTGGGACTATACTGAAATGCCTGGTCTGGATCGATCAATTGTTGAGCATCGGTTGCCTATCAAGTCTGGATTTCGGCCACATCAACAACCAGCTCGCCGATGTAATCCTAATATCCTCCCTGATATTAAGGCCAAAATCACCAAACTTATTGAAGCTAAGTTTATTAGGCAGTGTCGGTATGCCGAATGGATTTCCAATGTTGTTCAGGTCTACAAGAAGAACGGGAAGCTTCGGGTCTGCATTGATTTCAGGAATCTCAATAAAGCTACGCCGATGGATGGATACCCAATACCGGTTGCCGATCTGTTGGTTGACGCCGTAGCTGGGCATCGGATCATTAGTTTTATGGATGGCAATGCAGGATACAACCAAATATTCATGGCTGAAGAAGATATTCCAAAAACTACGTTCAGATGCCCTGGTCGTGTTGGATTGTTCGAGTGGATAGTCATGACTTTTGGCCTTAAGAATGCTGGTGCTACTTATCAGAGGGCCATGAATTCTATATTTCATGAGTTCATCGGCAAACTGGTAGAGATTTATATTGATGATGTGGTGGTCAAATCTGGGGACTTCGCAAAGCATCTTGCCGATCTGTGAAAGGTATTGGAGTGCACAAGGAAGCATGGATTGAAAATGAATCTCAACAAGTGTGCATTTGGTGTATCGGCAGGGCAATTTCTTGGTTTCATGGTCCATCAAAGGGGATTGAAATTAGTCGAAGATCTATTGATGCCATCAATAAGATAGTGGCCCCCACCAACAAGACTGAGCTCCAGTCTTTGATCGGCAAAGTAAATTTTATCAGGAGATTTATATCTAATTTGTCTGGTAAAATTCGTGCTTTCAGTTCTCTTCTTAAGCTAAAAGCTGATCAAGAATTTATTTGGGCGAAGGAACAGCAGTTGGCTCTGGTTGAAATCAAGAAGTATTTAGTGAATCCTCCGGTTCTAATTCCACCTCAGCAAGGAAAGCCCTTTAGATTATATTTGTCTACCGATGGGATGGTTATCGGTTCAGCTTTGATTCAAGAATTTGAAGGGAAAGAGCGTGTAATTTATTACGTAAGCAGGAGGTTGATTGATGCTGAGACCAGGTATTCGGTCATTGAGAAACTATGCCTATGCTTATATTTTTCGTGTATCAAGTTAAGGCACTACTTGTTATCGGCCGAATGCACTGTTGTTTGCAAAGATGATGTGGTCCGGTACATGCTATCTATGCCGATTATGAGTGGCAGGATCGGTAAATGGATTTTGGCCCTGTCGGAATTCGATCTACGTTATGAATCGGCTAAGGCAGTTAAAGGGCAGATTATGGCCGATTTTGTGACCCAACATTGCGGCGCAGTGGAGGCTTTGGAAATTGTGCCCTGGACGCTTTTCTTTGATGGATCTACATGTGTCGGGTGGCAGGAATTGACATAGTATTAGTTTCCCCTAGGGGGAGAAGTATGAATTTTCCTTGCCGATTGTTGCTACATCAACAAATAATCAGGCTGAGTATCAGGCTTTGATAAAAGGATTGGAGTTGTTAAGGGAAGTTCGTGCTGACGCTGTCGAAGTCTTCGGGGATTCTATGTTGGTTATAAATCAATTGGCCGGGAGCTATGAATGCCGAAATGAAGTTCTCATAACTTATTACGAGAGGAGCATACAACTGTTAAAGGGATTCAAAGATTTCCGTTTAGAGCATGTTCCCCGATTGCATAATGAAGAGGCCAATCGGTTAGCTCAGCATGCCTCAGGATATCAGCATATGATTAATACAATATTGGTAGTCGATGTCAATGATTGGAGGAAAGAAATTATTGATTATTTGAAAGATCCATCTAGGAAAGTTGAAAGACGAGTTTGGTTTCAAGCGACCAAGTATGTGCTCCTCGAAGATGAATTATACTATCGAACTATTGATGGAATTCTTCTCCGATGCTTGGGTGATGATGAAGCTAGGAGTTTTATGGGAGAAATTCATGAAGGGGTGTGTGGAGCACATCAGTCGGCTTTTAAGATGAAGTGGATGATTAGGAGGAATGGATATTATTGGCCGACTATACTTGAGGATTGCTTTAAATATTTCAAAGGGTGTCAAGGGTGTTGACGGTCCTTAAGTATCAAATATAATCATCAAATAAATAAAGAAAAGGATCCAAATGCAACCAACACCTAGACTTAGGGTTTTATCTGACAGAATTCTACGAGTTTTGGTGTTTGTCTATTTCTGCAGGGGGTTATCAGGAAATATGGAAGAAAGGCCCACACGTCGGGATTACATAGAGATATTAATGTGCCGCACAATTTTCTATCATCTAGAAGACTCCAGAAGCCACGGAAACGAACGAGAAGGCAAACGGGCCCGGGGGCAGGGCGCCCGCCCTCTCCCCTTGGGCGCCCGCCCAGGTGTTTCCACCAATCACAGAATGGAGTACACGATTTCAAAGATCTCGTCGAGCTGATCGAAATACATATATTATTTGCTATATTTGGAGTTCGGAATCAAGAGATATTAATAAAAGAAGGACTCCATATAAAAGAGCTGCGGGATTAATTGGGCCCAAATCAGATTTTGGTCCATTAAGGCCTATGTGCATTTTAATGAGATAGGGTGCAAAGTTTATTACCACATCGCCTGCTGAACCAAAAACGCACAGAGGAGGACGACTATATAAGCAAGGCCCCTGGCCCCTGGAGGAGAACAAGAAATTATCATAGAGATTGAGGGATGCCCTCGAAGGAAAACCTCTTCTCTAAATAATATTTCTTTTTAGGCTTAGCAACCAATGTAAAGTAGAAATAGATCTTCTAGTTTCTACTAGATTGAGAGAGATAGAGTGGAGGTGTGGATCGGAGGAAGGCCGGCCTGTCGGTGTCTACTCCGAGTTGTACCTGCGGGATCAAGTCTCCTAACCCGAGGCTTGCTTCTAAGATTCTTCAGTAATTCGACTTCTAATACTAGTAAGTTCTTGTTTTATTGTTCTTTGGTTTATGAGTTTACTTTAATCCTCTTCCGGTTGAGTATTAGAGTAATCACTTGCTAGCGTAAACGTGGTGTTTAGGCTAGGGTACTCATAGATATCCCCTGACTAGCTGGACCGTGGTAGTAGCGAGGAACGTGACATTTCCGAGTTACCTTTGCAGATCACATCTCGTTAGCAGGACGGGTAGGTTTATAGGTGCGGGTCGAACATCCTTTGTGTTGTCTAGATTCCGTGAGCCTCCCCAATAGAACAGTAGATTATCCTTACCAAGGTTAGAACGAGACTAAGGTTGCAGTCTTCTCTATACATCACTCACATCGAGAGACATTCTTTGTAGCCTAAAGGGATAGTAGCAATAGATTTGGTTAGTCAGATGCACCCTTTCTCCCAGTGGTAAAAATATAAATACGATACTCTGGAAAACCTCTCGGGTGAAATGCTCACCGATATCCGTGCGCTTGCGGATCATTTTCTAATTGCGTTACCAAATATCAACAAGCATTTCTGGCGCCGTTGCCGGGGAGAAAGATGGTTTGCTGAGATAACTTTGAGTCTTGCTATTATCTTGTATTATACTTTTATACTTTTATTCTTTTATCTTTTGAGCTTTATGGATAACTTAAATTCCATACCTATTATTGAATTCTTTGCACCTTCGGAGACCAGCCATAGACCATGGGAGTCAACACGTCCTGCCCCTAATTATGATCTGTGTCCGGAGTTGATTGCAATAGGTCAAAACTAACCCTTTTCTATAGCCGAGGTCCTATCTTTTAATCAAGAAGATAATGCACTTTTAGCTACACCTAGGGAATCTTTTAATCTTTCTATAAATTCTGGTTTAGACCTAGCCCTACAAGACCATGTTTTTCCTAAATATTTTCACATTGGTCTTAATCATATAACCTTTGGTAGAGTCCTTCTTTCTTTATCTATTAGTAAAGGAAGGTATGTCTTCATTCGTGGACATCCTTCTTGTACTAGTCTTCATAGAAAAATCTTAGAGATAGAGAAGGAATCATCTCCCATACAAGGAGAGGAAGTTTCAATAGCCGATTTCCAAACATTTTCAATCCCATAATTCGGCTATCCAACCCATCCTTGAGCTTAATAATTTCTACTATGCTCTTTCTCTTGAACCTCCCGATAATCCTATGAATCTCTCTAGACATCCCATGCATAAGAAGGAGGATCGAGAAGAGCAACATCGATGGCTAGAGGGCATTAAAAATCCATGTGCTATCACCATTGAATGGATAGATAAAACAAACTTGAGAGACAATCCTAGAGGAATTTTAAGCATTCATGAAGAATCATCCTTGGAGTTTGAGAATGAGAGAAACAACAGTGAGCATGGAAGTTATTTCATAAATACCTCACCAAGTCCATGCTCATATGCAACATCTCCCCAATCAATTAGTCTCTCCAACATTACCACATTTGAGATCTCCAACCCTCTCTTCTTTTCTATTTATAAAAACTTTAAAAGAGTGGTTGTCGATGCATATGTCTATAATAAATATTGCAGATCTCGCTGAGTTAATTGATGGTTTCCCAAGGACAAGCTTAGTGTCCTAAAACAAGCACTTATCAGATCATAACATGAACTTTTAATTATTTGCAACATTGCCTTGTGTATTGAGCATATAAAGATAATTGTAGAAATATTCCTTCGGGTATTCGTGTCACTAACCTTTCTAGGATTGGAGCAAGAAGATCCGAGGAATGACAAGCACAAGGTATGTCCAACCAATCATCATGCAACATTGAATTAAATTCATCCAAACTTGAATTTTGCAAAATTCAAGCTTGGGGGAGTACTTTACATAAAACATCCTTTGCCATGTTACTATGTTGGTTGTCCTTACCTTTGAGACATGCTCAATTTGTTAAATACTAATCACACTACTTCATCTCCACTTGAGTAGATCTCTATAAAAGCCATCATTCTACCTTTGTTTATCCTAGTAAGTGTTAGTTTGGAAGTACTGGACACACTTCCAATGGCATTTAAATTAAGCGTGGTGCTTAGGTTAAATAGCCTTCCTTAATCTGATTAGACATGGAGTCTAGTTTGGTTACTGAACTAAAAACTGCTTGAGTAGATATTGGTATATTTTGTGGGACTAACCCCTGCAGGAGAACTTTCAATATCAACCTGGGAAGTCCTGAGATAAACTCACATTGGAGATGAAGAAAGTGACACATGAAGTTTAACAATTTGCACAAGAAAGACGTAGCTCATAAGAGATGATTCATGGAGGTTGCCACAAACACGATGCACAACCACTAAGAAAGGAAAGCTTCCACAAGGTGATACTATACCATCACTCTTCAATAACATCTTAAAGTACTTGATTATCACTTTTATAAGTTCTCCTTGGTTCTGGCATACACATGAATAAAAGAGACAAACATGTATGATTTATAACTCCAAATTAACCAACTCAATTAATTCAGCATGTTTAGTCCTTTAATCTTTGTTCTTAGTACTACCTTCGTGATCCCACACTCCTAATCATATAAGCTAAAGTATTGCACATTCAATCTTTGGAAGATATAAACAAAACATAAATATAGATAGATTATCTTTCCATTAGGTTGAGCCATCTGATCTAACAAATGTTTTAAATGCTACACTCATGATCCATCAACTTTGCCTTGCTCACTATGCTTAAGGTTAGAGAAGAACAAATACACTTTTGGTTCTGTTGGTGTTTTCCACCAACAGGGCCCATGCACTTGATCTCTGCCTTGTCTCCATGAATAGGTACACTTCAAACAAAACATGGAGGAGTTTTACAACTCCCAGATTCCACTAAGTGAAGAACCGGGATCTACGAGCACAAACACAATGGAGATCAGACACTTAGTTTCCCAAAGGAAATATTGAAGAACCTCTGTGTCCGAGTTGGTACCTTGTACGCTCCAGCAAACTTCGTGGTGATAGAGACTGTGTTGACACCATTTTTGGGCACGTGTCTAGGATGGCAGGATAGGGTGGCAGTACGATGCGGGTTGCTGATGAGGATGGTTGCCGATGAGGGAGAGGTTGAATGTGACTAAGTCCACAGGCAGTAATATGGTGCCGATAGCTGGATAAAAAGGTCTGCCGATGACTATGGCAAGGGGATTGCCGATGATGTGAGGGAGGAGTCTGGAAGCTGCCAGTTGTCATGTGGAGGAGTTTCAGTTTGTCACGAAGGATAGTTTTATTATTTCCTTAATTATTTGCATCGTTTTGTATACGGATTCCGTGTAATTTGGAATTCAAATTCTAATCGTGTCTGGTTGTAGCTCTTTGAGCAGGGTATAAATATAAACCCTAGGACCTTGTAATAATCAATCAAGAAATCAATCAAACACACGTTTTTACTCATATTCCAGCATCTACTTTTCGACGACTTCGTCATACCTTTTTCTTTTTATTACGAGTTCTTAGGAATTCGTCGACTTAAGTTCGGCGTGTTCTCGAGTTCCGCGTGAGTACCTCTTAGCCGTGACATCCGGGCGCATCGCTGTTGTCAGGACTAAAGTATTCGAGTTATCACCTTTGCCGATAGCAAGGTCAAATCGGCTGGCACGCCTTAACGTTTGAATCGGGTATTAGCCCTTTGTGTTTGCAGATCAGTTTTGCATCAACACATCTTTTGGCACGCCCAGTGGGACAGATTCAGGATCAAGATCAACATGTCGATCTCTGACCTCGATCAAGAGAACGTCATCCCCGTGACGGAGGCCAACCTCAAGGATGAGCAAAAGCAAGCTATTGCCCAAGCCATGGAAGAATTCAAGCAGCAATGCCTGAGGTCTTTCAGCATAAACAGGAGCGGCGAAGTGGTCCAGAAAGATGCACTGCCGGCACCACGGCAGGTCACCTTTGACGCCAATCCTGGCAAGCTTCAAGATATGGTTGACAATGCCATCAATCGAGCGTTGATTAACCAAGCTGGTGTACTGTCTAATACAGTTTTCAACGCCGTGGCAAGAACTTTCAAGGAAGGACAAATCCCGCCAGATTATGTGGGGCCCTCCCATCATCAGCCAACGGCACCAGAGGTCACGGCTCCATCGGCTGCCTTGACGAATGCAAGTGCACAGTCTGCCGTCCCTCCAAGTACATTGGGGACTACTGGTGCACTATCTATGCCGATGGCAACCAACCCACAAATTTCAGTTGGGCAGCATAAACTGACAACAGATATGTTGGCATCGGCAATGTCAGGGTTGACTCTTCCTCCCAACTGGTGGGGTTATGGTATGCCTCCAGAGTTGACGCCGGGAACATCACAAATAACTGACATGAGGGGCAAAACTCCTATGACATCGGCACCTCCCAATGCGCCGGTGAACCAGAGTCCTCGGTATACCACAACTACTACTGCAAGGCCTCACACTGGGAATCCTCAAGATTCAATGTTTCAAATGCCCAACGCATCGGCAGAGTCAATGCTGATGCAACAGAGGCCTATGGCCCAGTCGGGGTATGTCAATTCAACGACGGTACCCAATTACCAATCATCGGCAGCACCTATGCCGATGAACGCTAATAATGGATGGCATGGACAGCAAGCCTTTCCACAATCGCCCTAGCAGGGTTATCAGACTACAGGGTTCCAGCAAGGGCAGGTCTATCCCGGGTTCCAAGGTCAGGGGATTCCCAACCAGCCAATAAATTTTGGACAACAACTCGGAGGACAGCCAATCGGTGGACAACAGTTTGGTAGTCCGCAGATTGGAGGACAGGTGACCAATACAATGTTCCATGCAGGTCACGTCCCAAACAGACATGTGGAGGTTCGCCACCAAGTGCCAGATCCGCAGCCGCCTCATCGGCAAGATGCCGATGCGTATTGGGCCGATAAGATTGCTGAAGTAATGAGGGAACAATTTGGGATAAAACCCAAAGTCAACACTTATTCTTATCGGACACCGTATCCTCCAGCGTATGATTTGATCCCGCTTCCACATCAGTACAAGGTACCGGATTTTACAAAGTTTTCCGGACAGGACGACACGTCAACCATGGAGCATGTCAACAGGTTCATTATTCAATGTGGAGAGGCTGGTAACAGGGACGAATTGAGGGTTCGTCTATTTTCATCATCATTGTCTGGATCGGCCTTTACTTGGTTCATATCATTACCTCCCAACTCAGTAATTACTTGGGCCGATCTAGAGAAGCAATTCCACAGATACTTCTTCTCGGGGGTTCATGAGAAGAAGATCACCGACTTGGTCAAGTTGAGGCAACGTAATGATGAGTCGGTTGAGGGATTTGTGCAGAGGATACGAGAGGTCAAGAATAAATGCTATAGCCTGGTTCTGGATGATCGGCAGCTAGCCGATTTGGCTTTCCAGGGTTTGTTGCCACATATCAAGGATAAGTATGCCTCTCAGGAGTTCGAAAGTTTAAGTCATTTGGTGCAGAGGATATCTGATCAAGACATCAAGCCTTTCGAGCCTAAGAGGGCATGGAATAAGAAAGTGTCATTTGTTGATGAAGCAACAAGCTCAGATTCCGATGAGGAACCAGTAATCGGTTTGGCAGAGTGGGTAAAAAACAAGAAGCCGATGTCTTGTCCTTTTGGGCAGAAGGAACCAGAGAAGTTTGCCTTTGACACCGCCAAGGCCGATAGGATATTTGACTTTCTACTTCAGGAAGGTCAAATCAAACTGTCACCTAACCACGTGATCCCGTCGGCAGAAGAGTTGAAGAGGATGAGATATTGCAAGTGGCATAATGCAACTTCACATGACACCAACGAGTGCAAAGTATTCAGACAGCAGCTGCAATCGGCTATAGAGTCAGGGAGAATCAAGTTTGACAGTTCCAAAGCCCAGAAGCCGATGAAGATAGACCAACATCCTTTCCCGACAAACATGTTGGATGCTAAGGGGAAGGCTAAGGTCTTAACGTCGGAGACAGCTGAGAAGAGTGCATCGGTAGATCCTCAGCATCAAGTTACTACTGCCGATGCAAGAAGTAAGGGCTTTGTCCAGGAAGGAACTAGCTCAGGAAGGCTTCCTCGATCTGGCATCGTCATAACTCATAGGAGGCCTCGAGAAAAATGGCAACAACGGGAAGATCGGTATCGACGCCAGCAGGAAGATTATCAACGGGAAGAAGAAAGACGCCGACAGGAGTGGAATCGGCACAGGGATCATTGGAATTGCCCATTCTTCATCCATTGTTGGGAGGAAAATATCAAGCTTCCTACTGTCAGAAACTGCCCTGAATGCAACGGTTATGATCGGTACGATAGGAACGATCGGCGTTATCATGATGATGAACGGCGAGCTAATGGGCCGATCAGAGGAAGGGTGTCAGTTCATGACCGGCTGGGGGGCAGATTCAGTGGGCACAACAGACTTAGTGACCGTGTCCAGTATTTTCCCAGGAACCAAGAGGAGCTCGAAGGAATGGCTGATGCGCGGGTTCCCGATGAATTCATATTTTGCAGGGATGCTAACACGCATCGCATGGAGTCAAGGGAGAACCGACGCCCGATGGCAAGGCAAAGGCCACTTCCTCCATGGTGCCCTCAAGGATTAACCAAGACACAGAAAAGGAGATTGCAACGAGAAAGGCGAGAGGAGCTAAACAAGGGAGAGAACTCTGGAAGTCGGCAGCCGTCAGACACTAAGAGGGAAGGTCCATCGGCAGGCGTCAACATGGTCTTCATGTTGCCGATGGAGTTTCTTGCACCAGCCAGTGACGATGAGTTGGAATTTTCTGATCAGATAGCTCAGTTGGCTCTGGATCCGATGACGGCTATCTTTGAGAAACCTGCCGATGACGAGAGGCAGCATCTTAAAGCTTTGTTCCTCAAAGGAAGGGTTGATGGGCAGCCAATGACCAAGATCCTAGTTGATGGTGGAGCTGCTATTAATATTATGCCGTATGCAGTATATCGGAAGCTTGGGAAAGGGGATCAAGATTTGACCAAGACCGATATGATGCTCAAAGACTTTGAAGGAAACGTGTCTCCAGTCAAGGGGGCGATATGTGCAGAGTTGACCATCGGCAGCAAAACCTTGCCGACAACTTTTTTCGTGATCAGCGGAAAAGGTGCCTACAATTTATTGTTGGGGAGAGATTGGATTCATGCCAATTGTTGTATCCCATCTACAATGCATCAGTGCTTGGTTCAGTGGGTAGGTGACAAGATTGAGATTGTCCCAGGAGATTCTTCTTATGTTATCGCATCGGCAGAAGCAGATACTTACGAAAGGACCAGGTGCATTTCAGGAGAAGCTTGGGAGAAAGATTTTCTCAAAGTTGCCGATTATGAGATTCCACCGATCCAAGCAGTCGGTTCTGACGACGGTTTTTAATGGATAGATTCGCCGATGATGGAAAATTAGGCCAGGGATTCACATCGGCCGATGATTTGGTAGAAATAGATATAGGTAGTGGTGATAAGCCTAGACCTACTTTTATTAGTGCTAAATTAGATGGTGAGTGTAAGCGACAATTGATTAGTTTGTTAAAGGAATATAAAGATTGCTTTGCTTGGGATTATACAGAGATGCCTGGTTTAGACCGATCAATTGTCGAACATCGGTTACCCATCAAGTCTGGATTTCGGCCACATCAGCAACCAGCCCGCCGATGTAATCCTAACATTCTACCTGATATTAAGGCCGAAATCACTAAACTTATTGAAGCTAAGTTTATTCGGCAGTGTCGGTATGCCGAATGGATTTCCAATGTTGTTCCGGTTTACAAGAAGAACGGGAAGCTTCGGGTGTGCATTGATTTCAGGAATCTCAATAAAGCTACGCCGATGGATGGATACCCAATGCCTATCGCCGATCTACTGGTTGATGCTGCGGCTGGCCATCGGGTCATCAGCTTCATGGATGGTAATGCGGGTTACAATCAAATATTCATGGCAGAGGAGGATATTCCAAAAACCGCATTCAGGTGTCCTGGTCATGTTGGACTATTTGAATGGATAGTCATGACTTTTGGGTTAAAGAATGCTGGTGCTACTTATCAAAGGGCTATGAATTTTATATTTCATGAGTTCATCGGCAAGCTCGTAGAAATTTATATTGATGATGTGGTGGTTAAGTCTGGAGATTTCTCAAAGCATCTTGCCGATTTACGAAAAGTGTTGGAGTGCACGAGGAAGCATGGATTGAAGATGAATCCCAACAAGTGTGCATTTGGCGTATCGGCAGGGCAGTTTCTTGGTTTCATGGTACATCAGAGGGGTATTGAAATTAGTCGAAGATCTATTGATGCCATCAATAAAATAGTGGCCCCTACCAATAAAACCGAGCTCCAATCCTTGATCGGCAAGGTGAATTTTATCAGAAGATTTATATCGAATTTATCTGGGAGGATTCGTGCTTTCAGTCCTCTTCTTAAATTGAAAGCCGATCAAGAGTTTGTTTGGGGAGAAGAACAGCAGTTGGCTCTGGATGAAATCAAAAAGTATCTAGTAAATCCTCCAGTTTTAGTTCCACCTCAACAAGGGAAGCCCTTCAAATTGTATTTATCTACTGATGGATCGGTTATCGGTTCAGCTTTAGTTCAAGAATTTGAAGGGAAAGAGAGAGTAATTTATTATTTGAGTAGGAGGTTGATTGATGCTGAAACCAGGTATTCGGCCATTGAGAAACTGTGCTTATGCTTATATTTTTCATGTATCAAGCTGAGACATTACCTGTTGTCGGCTGAATGTGCTGTTGTTTGCAAAGATGACGTGGTCCGATACATGCTATCTATGCCGATTATGAGTGGTAGGATCGGTAAATGGATTTTAGCGCTGTTGGAGTTCGATTTGCGTTACGAATCGGCTAAGGCAGTCAAAGGGCAGATTATGGCCGATTTTGTGACTCAGCATTGCAGTCTAGTGGAAACCTTGGAAATTGCACCCTGGACGCTCTTCTTTGATGGATCTACCTGTGACCGGGGGGCAGGAATCGGCATTGTATTAGTTTCTCCTAAGGGGAGGAAGTATGAGTTTTCCTTGCCGATTGTTGCTACATCAACAAATAATCAGGCTGAGTATCAAGCTCTGATCAAGGGATTGGAGTTGTTAAGAGAAGTTCGTGCTGATGCTGTTGAAATATTCGGGGATTCTATGTTGGTTATAAATCAATTGGCCGGAAGCTATGAATGCCGAAGTGAAGTTCTCATAACCTATTTCGAGAGAAGTATGCAACTGTTAAAGGAATTCAAGGACTTCCGATTGGAGCATGTTCCCCGATTGCATAATGAAGACGCTAATCGGTTAGCCCAGCATGCCTCGGGATATCAGCCAATGATTAATGCGACATCGGCAGTCAGTGCCGGTGATTGGAGGAAAGAAATTATTGATTATCTAAAAGATCCATCCAAAAAAGTTGAAAGACGGTTTCGATTTCAAGCGACCAAGTATGTGCTCCTTGAAAATGAATTGTATTATCGAACTGTCAACGGAATTCTTCTCCGATGCTTGGGTGATGATGAAGCCAGAAGTTTGATGGGGGAAATCCATGAAGGAGTGTGTGGAGCACATCAGTCAGCTTTTAAGATGAAGTGGATGATTCGAAGGAATGGATATTTTTGGCCAACCATACTTGAAGATTGTTTTAAATATTTCAAGGGATGTCAAGGTTGTCAAAAGTTCGGTAATATCCAGAGAGCACCCGCATCGGCTATGAATCCTATAATAAAACCTTGGCCGTTCCGTGGATGGGCCATCGATCTGATCGGCCAGATTTATCCACCATCTAGCAAAGGGCATAAGTTCATTCTAGTTGCCACTGACTATTTCACTAAGTGGGTCGAAGCTATTCCTTTGAAGAAAGTCACATCGGCCAATATGATTGATTTTGTGAAGGAGCATATTATTTACCGATTTGGGATTCCCCAAACGATTACTACCGATCAGGGCACCATGTTCACGTCAGGGGAGTTCGATGAATTCGCAATCGGTATGGGAATTAAAGTGTTGAATTCTTCTCCTTACTATGCTCAAGCCAATGGGCAGGCCGAAGCGTCTAACAAAGGAATTATCAAGCTTATTAAACGAAAGATTGAAGAAAATCCTAGGCGGTGGCATACATTGTTAAATGAAGCACTATGGTCTTATCGGATGGCTTGTCATGGATCAACCAAGGTGTCACCCTATCAATTGGTGTATGTACATGATGCAGTGTTGCCTTGGGAAATTAAGGCTGGATCTAGGCGATTATCTTTTCAAGATCAATTGGCTGCAGATGATTATGCCACTTTGATGACCGATGAGTTAGATGATTTAGCAGGGCATCGGTTAAAGGCTTTAATGAGTATAGAAGAAAATAAGAAGAGAGTTGCTAGATGGTATGATAAGAAAGTAAAGGCTAAGGAGTTTACCGATGGGGATTTGGTATGGAAGTTGATTTTGCCAGTCGGGACTAAAAGTTCGAAGTTTGGGAAGTGGTCTCCTAATTGGGAAGGTCCTTATCGGATAAGACACTCAGCTCCTCGTAATGCCTATATTCTAGAAACTCTCGAAGGAGTTGAATTTCCCAGAGCATTAAATGGCAAATATTTAAAGAAGTACTACCCCAGCATATGGGTCGATGCATAAAAGTTTAAGTGCCGATAACACTCCTATCGGCTGGATTTAAATGTTTGGGGGCAGACTTAATGTTTCAAAAGATGCCGATAACAGTCTTATCGTCTAGACTAAAAGCTAAAAGCGGGAAAACAAAGGTGTGTTGCCGATGAAAGCTTCAGATGTTCAGCAGCGCTTGGATTGCCGATATGGCGCGCAGCCGGATCTGATTGGCTGTCTCTATCTCTTTGATATCATCATCGGCAGAACCTTCTATCGGCTTCAGCTTCCTCTTCAGCTGCAGCGCTTTGCGGCCGTGGACGTTTCGTTCTTGTTCAAGGTGCTTGATGGTCTCTGGCAGTTGACTCTCTTCTTGCTGGGCTTGGGACAGAGCATCCTCTACTTGCTTGAGTTCGGCCAGTAGAGCTTCTCTTTTTGCCGATAGATCAGATACTTTCTGCTTCAGTGCATCACCTGAGGACTTTAAGGTGCCGATGTTCTTATGTTTCTCGTCGGCTAAGAGTTTTTCTTTCATCATCTCCTCAGAAAGCTGGATTTGAGCGGCTCTATCGGCAAGGCGTCGAGTGGCTCTCTGGTACTGTAGCTGGCGGCTTTCTAGGTATGCAGCATGGAAGAGGGTTTCTTCAGCATCGGCAGGAATTTGGCCTCTAAGGGTTTTGAACAGGGCCTTGGCTGGGTCAGAATCGTTGACCAGTTGAGCAGTGTCTTGATGAAGTATGGCCGATAGCTCCTCCAGCTTAGCCCTGGTTTCTACTGATACAGTCCCAATTGCCCGAGAGGAGCTTGCTTCCTCACCTTCTTCTTCGAAGATATCAATGGCGAAGGAGAATAAGCTATCGGGAGAATCTTGTTCCTGAAAATGAGAATGAAATAAGTCATTTTTATGGTCAAAGCTTCGGCAGACGATGCTGGTGGAAAAATTGGATGACTTACTTGTTTCAGGGCAATTTCTTGCCTTTGACTCAAAGATACCGATGAAGCTACAGGTTGATCGGCAGATGTTGCCGATGGAACGATATCGCCTGAAAGAAGACAGGAAGGGTTATGAGACTAAATGAGAATAAGTTTATCGGCGGAAGTATTGTTGAGATATGCTACCCGGAGGATGAACAACAGTTGTCTGAATCGGGGAAACCGCCGATGATATAACTGGACCTGCCGGGCCAGTTGTTTGTTCACCCACATCAGCTGATGTACCTTCTGTTTGAGGTTCTTCCTGCTGGGGTTCTTCCATCTGTGGTGCTTCCTGCATTGGTTGGGGAGATGGTGCTTGCTGTGTCTGGAGTTCTGGAGAAGAAGGGGAAGATTCCACCGGGATTGGAGACACCGGAGGAGGAGGGGGAGTTGCCACTTTCTGGCGCTTTGTTCCAGCCTTAGCACCCTGGGTGCCCTTCCTCTTTGGCTGGCTAGACTGGGGGGCATCGGTACCTTGGCGTTTGGCTTTTGCCGATGCACCAGTTTGCTGCAACAACAAAAAGGAGTTTATGAGCATAGGTAGCCGATACAAAGATAGTTAGCATAAATGAAAAGGGTTTGACAAATTGCCCTGAAAGCTTGCGCCAGAGTGGAAGCAGCTACCGTTGGCGATGTCTGAGTTTTCCTGGTGGTAACTTTCTTGAGGCGCGCGCCCCGATGCACGATGGAAGCCAGAGTGGGAGCATTATGGCCGATTGAGGAGATCGGGCCTGATGGGAACAAGTCGATCAGCTTGCCACTCCTGCTAACCGATGGGGGGGTGTTGTCAACCTGCAAAAGGAACACAGGGGTAAGTTACCAATGGAAATAGTATTGGAAAATGAGACATCGGTTTAAAATACTTACAGTGTCATCAGGGACTTCGTATTCGGGGTCGATCATGCCGCGGTATGAGAGGGCCGATCTGCAGAATAGATTCTCTTTCCATTCTGCCCACCATAGCTTGTATGCCTGAGTGATAAAGGCAGCTGGAACCCATTCTGACAGATCTACATCTGTATCGGCATTTGGTGATAGCTGGGCTACTCGAGTACACTCGAGAAGGTTGGCGATGGGTTCTCTGGGCTTTATCACATCGGCATAAGGAAGTGCAATCGGCAACTGGCCGAAAGCTAGCTGGCGAGCTAATGCCGATGGATTATAAAATTCATAGGTTTGGGGAGAGGTTTTTGTGCTACCGAAGAAATTCACTGGTATGGCTCTGGGAGTCACAATTGCCATCATCACCTCATTGTCCCTGTCGAGAGCTTCATCAAATGGATTGAAGGTCAGAGGGAGCATGCTATCTGGGTCGTCATAAGCCAGCCATGGTCGTTCATCTCTGGCCAGACCCTCATACAGAGTCTCAAAGAATCGGCCGATCTGATCCGGATTGTTCCCTGAACCGGGTAAGACTATAACGGCTTCGCCAAAGTTCAAGGGGGCACGCGTTGCCGATTCCTCTTCACCCAACACATGATTTTCGGCTATATCTCTTGGGAAGTGCTGTGAGAACAAGTTGAAATCAAGGCGCTTATGCAGGTGCAGATTGAGCCACATATTAATAAACCACCAGGGGCCTACCAAGTTGCCGATGGATTGGCCAAGCAGGAGTTTCTGGGCTACCTGATGAAGAAGGTGGTAAACAGCGCTGAGCAAATATCGGCCGAGAGGAAATTGGCCACCGCTAGCCAGTCTTTCTGCTGCCGATAGATAGACAGAAGTCGGTCCTGCCGATCGACCACAGAATACAAACTTGTCCAGCCACATGTTCAGAAAGGTGGTTTGCTCCTTTATGGTGACAGGCCCTCTCCCGCGGTACTTCTGGATGTACCCTGACCAACCGCCGATAGCGCGAGTCTCCACTTTGGCACTGGGGGCAGTATCAAAAAAGTGGGTGCTATCGGCAGAAGATATATCTAGCCCAGTAAGCATGGCTACATCGGCAAGGGTAGGAGAAGCAGGGCCGTGGCCAAAAACAAAAGCATTGAGAGTGTCTGACCAAAAGTAGGATGCAGCTATCAGCAGTGACTCGTTCCTGTGCATATCGGCAATGGATAGCCTAATGCATTGAGCTAGCTTCCTCTCACCCCACTGGACTTCATAAGAATTGATGACCCTCAAGAACCAATCTTTCCACCCTACAGTAGGGCTGGGCCAAGAGCGAAAGGTGTCTTTCCACAGATCTAAAGAAAAGTTTTCGGCTCTAAAGGGAATCCTGTTGGTTTCTGCATTGATAAGGTCGGTTGGATCTGGATTCCCTAGAGGGCCGAGGCACTGAAGGTGTGGTTGATCGGTAGGGATGACAATTTTGTTGGACAACTCCTAGTGTTTTGGGGAATAAAAATACAAAGAAAAAGGAAAAGGAAGATATTCAGTAAGATGAATCAGGAATGCGAGAAAAGGTACAGGAGATGAGATGGAAGTCTGACCTCAGGGACGACGAAGCCAATGGCCATCTTGTCGTGAAGAGGACGTTGGAGGGCACCGGAGTTGATGAAGAGGAATGCTTGTCGGAGATCTTGAGGGTTGTAAATGGCGCCGCCGCTGGAAAAGCAAAGTTAGATAGTAGAATGGTGTAATGGGGGAGGAGTACCCAAGAAGGAACTATTTATAGGACAAGACGGGCAAGGGCAAATCCGACTTATCTCTTTGCCGCATCCGAGAAGCCCGAGGGTACTCAGGTAGATATGGTAACTGTTCGCACGGTAATCCAGGGATTGTGCAGGTGATTTGACGGGAAGCGGTCATTATCTAAAGATATTTTACTGTGCGAGATCTCCTGGTCGGTCCATCGGCGATATTCTATAACGGTCATCTTGCCGATGGGCGGATAGAGGGGAGGTAACCGTTTTTGCGAATATCCTGGTCAGAGCATCGGCAGATCTTTGTAACGGTATTGTTGCCGATGTACGACCAAGAAAGATGCCCGTTTAGGAAGTTGGGGATTTCGAGGAATCTGCGGAGGATTAGGATCAGAGTTGTCCAGATTGAGGTTGTCGGTTACCAGATTAGGAGCATTAATTGCGGAAAAGGCATCATTACTGCAGAGAATTTCGGAGCATTAATAGTTTTATACTCCGAAACTGGGGGGCATGTGTTGACACCATTTTTGGGCACGTGTCTAGGATGGCAGGATAGGGTGGCAGTACGATGCGGGTTGCTGATGAGGATGGTTGCCGATGAGGGAGAGGTTGAATGTGACTAAGTCCACAGGCAGTAATATGGTGCCGATAGCTGGATAAAAAGGTCTGCCGATGACTATGGCAAGGGGATTGCCGATGATGCGAGGGAGGAGTCTGGAAGCTGCCAGTTGTCATGTGGAGGAGTTTCGGTTTGTCACGAAGGATAGTTTTATTATTTCCTTAATTATTTGCATCGTTTTGTATACGGATTCCGTGTAATTTGGAATTCGAATTCTAATCGTGTCTGGTTGTAGCTCTTTGAGCAGGGTATAAATATAAACCCTAGGACCTTGTAATAATCAATCAAGAAATCAATCAAACACACGTTTTTACTCATATTCCAGCATCTACTTTTCGACGATTTCGTCATACCTTTTTCTTTTTATTACGAGTTCTTAGGAATTCGTCGACTTAAGTTCGGCGTGTTCTCGAGTTCCGCATGAGTACCTCTTAGCCGTGACATCCGGGCGCATCGCTGTTGTCAGGACTAAAGTATTCGAGTTATCACCTTTGCCGATAGCAAGGTCAAATCGGCTGGCACGCCTTAACGTTTGAATCGGGTATTAGTCCTTTGTGTTTGTAGATCAGTTTTGCATCAACAGACTGGTACTGAGGAGAGGGCACCCATCATCTTAGGGAGGCCATTCCTAAACACCAGAGCTGTCATCTATGTTAATGCTGCCAAGATCAGTTTCTACATCAAGGGGAAGAAGGAGACTTTCCTTCAAGAACAAGACTACACAAATTTCAGAGCAATCCCGACACGAACCAAGAAAGAGGACCAACAGGAGGAACAGGAGCAAGCAAATGTGGACCGAGTCAGCTAAGATGGTAACTGCAGCTCAAGGAGGTCAAGATCATCGACTCACATCACCTTTCTCGATCAAGAAGGACGACCCTGATGTTCCAAGCATTGAGTGCACAATCAATAGATACTCTTTTCAGTAGACACTCTACGACACCGGATCTAACGACAGCATAATGGCCACAGTCACTTATCAGCTCCTGCATGGAACCATGCCCCTACAACCAACATACATTCAGCTCCAGATGATTTTTCAAGTCATTGACATGGGAGAAGACGAGTATGATCCACCCACCATCCTTGGAAGACAGTTCCTCAGCACTATCAAAGCCATTATTTATATTGGAACCAGAGAAGTCCACATACACTTCTCCTCTGAGAAGGTATGCCACTGTTTTACTGACCCTAACTATATAGTTGAAGACTCTAAGCAGGTCAGGACAAGAAGAAGACAACGCAACCGCAACCAGAGGAGGCAAATCATCAAGGACGGATGGGTAGACTACGAAGGAGAAGTGATAAGGACTGAAGACATACCACTTGAACATAACTATCCTGAGGAGACCGTAGCACCGAGTTAGGTGTGGAGAGAGAAGATAGTTATACACGAAGAAGAGGCACCGCCGGAATCACCGACTACGCCACCTAGCGAATCCCAGGACGACTGAAAACACAAGGAGTCCCGTTCGGAGGACTTAAAAACATCGAACGCCTTGCCAAGAGGTAAACTTGGTAGTTATCCTTTTCCTTTCAATTATTCAATTATAGTTTGCTTAGTTAATCAGGTTCATGTTATCTTGAAAAGAAAATAAAAAAATGTTAAAAAATAGTAAGCCCTATGTGAGTATGCTCATGGCATAAAACCCATAAGTACATTCACTGTGGTGGCATAAAAATAAAATAAAATATGTTTTCATCTTACAATAAAAATATAAAAATAATAAGTGCATGATCCTACTAAATAAATAACATTTATTGAGGAGGCTCAACATGATAAAGGCTAGGTATTTATGCTAACACTTAACCAGTTCCACAAAGCTTTGTTGTCTATTGGAGCTCCACAGAATTCAAGGATCAAAGAAGACTAGCAGACGGAGGACATCCTAATCGCTGTCAAAATGCTGCTGACTTTCAAATACACCTCTGCCACCTGCTAGCTACATCAGAAGAAATTACGTCAAAATCCAGCTTGGGGGAGAGCACCCCCGTTTATCTAGCTAAGTGTTTCTACTCGCGTTTATACTTTACTCAAATAATAAAAGATGCATAATCATGAAAACCCAAATAAAGATTTTGTGCTTTTATATATCTTTGCTTAGTTTGCTAAATAAATAAATAAATAAAATTTGCTATGAACCCTCATGATAAGCTCTCTCATGGAAATGATGAATAGTTGCTCTGCCACGATTAGTTCTTAAAATTGAAATCTCTCTCAAGTTTAGGCATAACTGTTATAATTTAAAGCTTGCTCTAAACCTAAACTTGTGGGAAGAGTACTTGATCTAAAGTCTAAGTCGTTAACGGATATGATATGGGAAGGTTGAGCTGCTGTTTATCTATTCCTAGAGATGCTAGAATTCTGGAGAAATTTATATTTGAAAATCTTTAAAATAACACATGATGAGTTCCTGTATGATGAGTGTTTAAATTCCTACCACAGGCATATATATATGCTTATTAGACTGTGAACCATATATTTACTTTTTACTGCTTATGAGCATTGAGTGTGGTCAAGCTGTGTAGACCCTTAGGAGCTTGTCATGTGGTTAAAATCAAGATTCACTTGCACGTTCACTCATACATGCTACTTCTACTCCGGAAGTACCATCCACATATATCCACTCATTTCCATCTCCACATTCACCCAAAATTATTCTACTCCTAATCCGGGAGAGAATAGCCAAAAACATTTTCCTATCCCTGTTATTCCCTGTGAAATACATGCTCGAGTTATCTTGGTTACTACCACTTGCTATATTATTTAAGGAGATGAGTGCTCTAAAAAAAGAAAAAAATATACGAGGAAATAAAAAGGGGCAAGTGCCCGGAACCTCGGAAGAAAAGAAAAAAAGGTGAGACAAGAGGTAAAAATGGACAAGTGTCCGACAGTAGAATTAGGGGTACAAGATACCCGCCTGAGAGGAAATAAAATATAGAGCATCTCATTCTCCCCAAAAAAACTTCAAAGTGCAAGAAAGGTATGTATCCCCTCAAAAGAGCAAAAGAAGAATTAGACTTTCACCATCATTATCACCATCATCACCATACACCATTCATTCGCCACACATGCACATCTTGATTTGACTTATTGACTTGTTTCTCTGGATGCATGGTTTGACTATGCAATAAATGTCTTGTAAGTATGTATTATCTGTCTCCCACCTATGAGCTCCAGATATCAAAACCTTATTAGAGTAGGGTGAGAGAGAAGGCAATATCACTATGCCTCATACCAAAAATACCACATACTTTGAGAGAAGGCATATACCATTAGTGCCTTGGTAAGGATCCAGAAATACCACAAAGATCTGAGAAAGTCATACAAGGAATCTCTGAGTTTTATTTGAAAACCTGCAAAAACTCCAGAGCTATAGCTGATCAAGAACAAGATACATGGTGCTTGACTTGACCGTTCTATCTTTTAACTGCTCAAGACACAAGTGACGGTTACAAGCCCCATGGTGAAAGGTAAAATGAGTAAGTTTTAAGTCTTAACAGTTTATTCTAACTCAGAGATGAGATCTTGCTTGAATGCGTGTGTACTTTTAAGACATGAAACCACTGCAGAAACTCTTGAGTTCATCCTTGCTCAGGGACGAGCAAGAGGTAAGCTTGGGGGAGTTTGTTGACGGTCCTCAAGTATCAAATATAATCATCAAATAAATAAAGAAAAGGATCCAAATGCAACCAACACCTAGACTTAGGGTTTTATCTGACAGAATTCTACGAGTTTTGGTGTTTGTCTATTTCTGCAGGGGGTTATCAGGAAATATGGAAGAAAGGCCCACACATCGGGATTACATAGAGATATTAATGTGCCGCACAATTTTCTATCATCTAGAAGACTCCAGAAGCCACGGGAACGAACGAGAAGGCAAACGGGCCCGGGGGCAGGGCGCCCGCCCTCTCCCCTTGGGCGCCCGCCCAGGTGTTTCCACCAATCACAGAATGGAGTACACCATTGCAAAGATCTCGTCGAGCTGATCGAAATGCATATATTATTTGCTATATTTGGAGTTCGGAATCAAGAGATATTAATAAAAGAAGGACTCCATATAAAAGAGCTGCGGGATTAATTGGGCCCAAATCAGATTTTGGTCCATTAAGGCCTATGTGCATTTTAATGAGATAGGGTGCAAAGTTTATTACCACATCGCCTGCTGAACCAAAAACGCACAGAGGAGGAGGACTATATAAGCAAGGCCCCTGGCCCCTGGAGGAGAACAAGAAATTATCATAGAGATTGAGGGATGCCCTCGAAGGAAAACCTCTTCTCTAAATAATATTTCTTTTTAGGCTTAGCAACCAATGTAAAGTAGAAATAGATCTTCTAGTTTCTACTAGATTGAGAGAGATAGAGTGGAGGTGTGGATCGGAGGAAGGCCGGCCTGTCGGTGTCTACTCCGAGTTGTACCTGCGGGATCAAGTCTCCTAACCTGAGGCTTGCTTCTAAGATTCTTCAGTAATTCGACTTCTAATACTAGTAAGTTCTTGTTTTATTGTTCTTTGGTTTATGAGTTTACTTTAATCCTCTTCCGGTTGAGTATTAGAGTAATCACTTGCTAGCGTAAACGTGGTGTTTAGGCTAGGGTACTCATAGATATCCCCTGACTAGCTGGACCGTGGTAGTAGAGAGGAACGTGACATTTCCGAGTTACCTTTGCAGATCACATCTCGTTAGCAGGACGGGTAGGTTTATAGGTGCGGGTCGAACATCCTTTTTGTTGTCTAGATTCCGTGAGCCTCCCCAATAGAACAGTAGATTATCCTTACAAAGGTTAGAACGAGACTAAGGTTGCAGTCTTCTCTATACATCACTCACATCGAGAGACATTCTTTGTAGCCTAAAGGGATAGTAGCAATAGATTTGGTTAGTCAGATGCACCCTTTCTCCCAGTGGTAAAAATATAAATACGATACTCTGGAAAACCTCCCGGGTGAAATGCTCACCGATATCCGTGCGCTTGCGGATCATTTTCTAATTGCGTTACCAAATATCAACAAAGGGTGTCAGAAGTTTGGTAATATTCAAAAGGCACCTGCATCGGCTATGAATCCTATCGTAAAGCCGTGGCCGTTCCGAGGATGGGCTATTGATCTGATCGGCCAGATTTATCCACCATCTAGCAAAGGGCATAAGTTTATTCTAGTTGCCACTGATTATTTCACTAAGTGGGTCGAAGCTATTCCTTTGAAGAAAGTCACATCGGCCAATATGATCGATTTTGTGAAGGAGCATATCATTTACCGATTTGGGATTCCTCAAACAATTACTACCGATCAGGGCACTATGTTTACATCGGGGGAGTTTGATGAATTTGCAATCGGTATGGGGATTAAAGTGTTGAATTCTTCTCCTTATTATGCTCAAGCCAATGGGCAGGCCGAGGCGTCTAACAAAGGAATTATCAAGCTCATCAAACGAAAGATTGAAGAAAATCCTAAGCGGTGGCATACATTATTAAATGAAGCGTTGTGGTCCTATCGGATGGCCTGTCATGGATCAACCAAGGTGTCACCCTATCAATTGGTGTATGGACATGATGCAGTGTTACCTTGGGAGATTAAGGCTGGATCTAGGTGATTATCTTTTCAAGATCAATTGGCTGCTGATGATTATGTTACTTTGATGACCGATGAGTTCGATGATCTAGCGGGACATCAGTTAAAGTCTTTAATGAGTATAGAAGAAAATAAGAAGAGAGTTGCTAGATGGTATGACAAAAAAGTAAAGGCTAAGGAGTTTGCCGATGGGGACTTGGTATGGAAATTAATTTTACCGATCGGGACTAAAAGTTCGAAGTTTGGGAAGTGGTCTCCTAATTGGGAGGGTCCTTATCGGATAAGTCGATCGGCTCCTGGAAATGCATATATTCTAGAAACTCTCGAAGGAGTTGAATTTCCCACAGCATTAAATGGCAAATATTTAAAGAAGTACTACCCCAGCATATGGGTCGATGCATAAAAGTTTAAGTGCTGATAACACTCCTATCGGCTGGATTCAAATGTTTGGGGGCAGGACTTAATGTTTCAAAAGATGCCGATAACAGTCCTATCGGCTAGACTAAAAGTTGAAAGAGCAGGAAAACACAGATATGTCGCTGATGAGAGCTTCATGTGTTCAGCAGCGCCTGGATCACCGATATGGCGCGTAGCCGAATTTGGTTGGCTGCTTCTATCTCCTTGATATCGTCATCGGCAGAACCTTCTATCGGCTTCAGCTTCTTCTTCAATTGTAGTGCCTTGCGACCGTGGATGTTTCGCTCGTGCTCAAGAAGCTTGATGGTCTCTGGCAGTTGACTCTCTTCCTGTTGGGCTTGGGATAGGGCGTCCTCCACTTGCTTGAGTTCTGCCAACAGGGATTCCCTTTTTGCCGATAAGTCAGAGATCTTCTGCTTCAGCGTGTCTCCTGAAGATCTCAAGATACCGATGTTCTTGTGCTTCTCATCGGTCAGGAGCTTCTCTTTCCTCATTGCTTCAGAGAGCTGAGTCTGAGCAGCTCTATCGGCAAGGCACCGAGAAGCCCTCTGGTACTGCAGTTGACGACTCTCCAAATGTGCAGCTTGGAAGAGGATTTCTTCGACATCGGCTGGGATCTGGCCCCTGAGAGTTCTGAATAGAACTTTGGCTGGGTCGGAGTCA
Source organism: Sorghum bicolor (assembly GCF_000003195.3). Taxonomy (NCBI): domain Eukaryota; kingdom Viridiplantae; phylum Streptophyta; class Magnoliopsida; order Poales; family Poaceae; genus Sorghum; species Sorghum bicolor. Next base: position 29,173,534 of record NC_012870.2, on the reverse strand, counting down.
TCGACCAATTGCGCCGTGTCTTGGTGAAGGAGGGCCGACAGTTCTTCCAGCTTGGCCCTGAGCTCTGCCGATGTGATGCCAACTGTGTGGGAAGAGCTTTCTTCTTCACCTTCTTCTTCAGAGATGTCGATGGCAAAGGAGAATAGGCTGTCAGGAGAGTCCTGCTCCTGAAAAGGAAAATAAAGTGAGTCAGTCCATGATCAAAATGCCGGTAAAATATTGATGGGAGCTGGATAACTTACTTGCTTCAAGGCAATCTCTTGCCTTTGACTGGAAGATGCCGATGGAGCCGCGGGCTGATCGGTCAGAGATGCCGATGGAGCTACAGATTGATCGGCCAAAGTTGCCGATGGAACGACGTCAGCTGAAAATTAAAAGTCATTATGAGATGAAAAGATGGGTTCATCGGTATTAACTTTATAAATATGTTACATTGAGGAAGGACGGTACTCGTCTGAATGGAGGAAACCACCGATGTTATAATGAAACCTGCTGGATCGGTGGTTGATTCATGAACGTCAGCCGATGTGTCTTCTGGCTGAGGTACTTCTTGTTGGGGTTCTTCTAGTTGAATTTCTTCTACCTGTGGTGCTTCTTGCGTTGGAGGGAGAGATGGTGCTTGCTGAATCTCTACGTCTGGAGGAGAAGGGGAAGATTCCACCGAAATGGGAGATACCGGAGGAGGAGGAGGAGGAGTTGCCACTTTCTGGCGCTTTGTTTCTGCCCTGGTACTCTTGGCACCCTTTCTCTTCTGCTGGCTGGACTGGGGGGCATCCACACCTTGACCCTTGGTTTTTGCCGATGCACTGGTTTGCTGTAACAACAGAGAGGGATTTGTGAATACAAGTGTAGCCGATATAAAGGTAAAGATCGGTATAAATGAAGAGGGTTAGCAGTTACCTTAAAAGCCTGTGCTAGGGCGGAAGCAGCTACCGATGGTGAAGTCTGGGTCATCCTGGTGGTGACCTTCCTCAGGCGTATACCTCGATGCATGATGGAAGCCAAGGTAGGGGCGTTGTGGCCGATTGAAGAGATTGGGCCTGATGCAAATAGATCAATCCGCTTGCCACTTTTGCTGACCGATGGAGGGATATCATCAACCTGCAGAAAAGTTCAAAAGTAAATTGCCAATAGAAACAGGATTGAAAGAATTGAAACATTGGTTCGAAAACACTTACAGTGTCATTGGGAACTTCGTACTCGGGGTCAATCATGCCACGGTACGTGAGGGCCGATTTACAGAACAGATGCTCCTTCCATTCTGCCCACCACTGTTTGTATGCCTGAGTGATGAAAGCGGCTGGAACCCACTCTGATAAATCCACGTCTGTATCGGCACTCGATGGTAGTTGGGCTACTCGGATCCATTCAAGGAGACTGTTGATGGTTTCCCTGGGCTTTATCACATCGGCGTAGCAGAGCGCGATCGGCAGCTGGCCGAAAGCTAACTGACGGGCTAGTGCCGATGGGTTGTAAAATTCATAAGTCTGAGGGGAGGTTTTCCCACTACCAAAGAAGTTCACTGGTATAGCTCTGGGAGTCACTATTGCCATCATCACTTCATTATCCTGGTCAAGAGCTTCATCAAATGGGTTGAAAACCAGGGGAAGCATACTGTCTAGGTCATCATAGGCTAACCATGCTCGCTCATCTCTGGCCAAGCCCTCATACAAAGTTTGGAAGAATCGGCTGACCTGATCTGGGTTACCCCCTGAACCAGGCAAAACTATGACAGCTTCGCCGAAGTTTAAGGGAGCACGTGTTGCCGATTCCTCCTCACCCAACACATGATTTTCGGTTATGTCCCTTGGGAAACGTTGTGTGAACAGGTTAAATTCAAGGCGCTTGTGCAGATGCAGATTGAGCCACATATTGATAAACCACCAGGGGCCTCCCAAGTTGCTGATAGACTGGCCAAGCAAGAGCTTCTTAGTTACTTGATGGAGGAGGTGATAGGCTGCTCCAAGCAGGTATCGGCCAAGGGGAAATCGGCCACCATTGGCCAGATTTTCCGCTGCTGCTAGATGAACAGAAGTTGGTCCTACCGATCGGCCACAAAACACGAATTTGTCTAGCCACATGTTCAAGAAGCAGGTCTGCTCTTTTGCGTCAACAGGGCCTGTTTTGCGGTATTTCTGGATATACCCTGACCAGCCGCCGATGGTGCGGGTTTCTACCTTAGCACTGGGTTTAGTATCGAAGAAGTGGGTGCTATCGGCAGAAGAAATATCTAATCCGGTGAGCATAGCCACATCGGCAAGAGTGGGGGAAACAGGGCCATGGCCAAAGACAAAGGCATTGAGCGTGTCTGACCAGAAGTATGATGCAGCTATCAGCAGTGACTCGTTCCTATGCATATCGGCAATAGACAACCTAATGCATTGGGCTAGATTTCTTTCACCCCATTGGACTTCATTTGAGTTGCTGACTCTCAGAAACCAATCTGTCCACCCCACGGTAGGGCTGGGCCAGGAACGAAAAGTGTCTTTCCACAGATCTAAGGAAAAGTTCTCTGCCCTGAAAGGGATCCTATTGGTTTCTGCGTTTATGAGATCGGTTGGACCTGGATCCCCTAACGGGCTAAGGCATTGGAGATGTGGTCGATCAGTGGGGATGACAATTTTGTTAGCCGATTCCTAATGGTTTTGGAGGTATAAAAAAAGGGGGGAGAAGGAAAAAAAATATTCAGTACGGCAGATTGTAGATGAACGAGGGTGCGAGAAAAGTACAAGAGATGGTGCGAAGAACTGACCTCGGGGATGATGAAGTTGACGGCCATTTTGCCACAGAGGAGAAGATTGAGAGTACTGGAGTTGGTGAGGAAGGAGCCTCGTCGGAGATCTTGGAGCTTATTGGAACAGTGCCGCCGCCGGAAAGGTGAGGTTGGAGTTGTAGAATGATGTGATGGAGAAGGAGTACCCGAGAAGGAACTACTTATAAGACAAAACGGGCAGGGGTAAATCTGACTTATCTCCTTGCCGCATCCGAGAAATCCGAGGGTACTCAGGTAGATATGGTAACTGTTCGCACGGTAATGAAGGGATTGTGCAGGTGATTTGATGGGAAGCGGTCATTATCCGGAGATATTTTACTGTGCGGGATCTCCTAGTCGGTCCATCGGCAGCGTCCTGTAACGGTCATATTGCCGATGGGCGAATAAAGTGGAGATAGCCATTTGTACGAATGTCCTGATCAGTCCATCGGTAGATCTTTGTAATGGTAATATTGCCGATGTGAGGTTAAGAAGGAAATGCCCGTTTAGGAAATGGAGGATTTCGAGGGATCTGCAAAAGAATAGGATCAGAGTTGTTCAGATTGAGGTTGTCGGTTACCAGATTAGGAGCATTAATTGCAGGAAAAGGCATCATTACTGCAGAGAATTTCGGAGCATTAATGATTTCATACTCCAAAATTGGGGGGCATGTGTTGACACCGTTTTTGGGCACGTGTCCAGGCCAGCAGGATAAGACGGCGGTGTTTTGTCTACAGGATGAGTTGCCGATGAAGGAGGGGTTGAGCGTGACTAAGTCTATAGGTGGTGATGTGTCTGTGCCGATGGCTATGACAAGGAAGTTTGCCGACGACTATGACAAGGGAGGCTGCCGATGATACGAAGGAAGAGTCCAGAAGCTGCCGATCGGTTTGTGGAAGAGTTTCAGCTTGTCACGGGGGATAGCTTTATTATTTCCTTAGTTGTTTAAATCGTTTTGTATACGGATTCCGTGTAATTTGGAATTCGAATTCTAATCGTGTCTGGTTGTGGCTCTTTGAGCAGGATATAAATATAGACCCTAGAACCTTGTAATGGGACATCTATCAATCAATCAAACACATGTTTTTACTCATATTCCAGCATCTACTTTTTCGACGACTTCGTCATACTTTTTCCCTTTTATTACGAGTTCTTAGGAATTCGTCGACTTAAGCTCGGCGTGTTCTCGAGTTCCGTGTGAGTACCTCTTAGCCGTGACATCCGGGCGTATCGCTGTTGTCAAGACTAAAGTATTCGAGTTATCACCTTTTCCGATAGTAAGGTTAAATCGGCTAGCACGCCTTAACGTTTGAATCGGGTATTAGCCCTTCGTGTTTGCAGATCAGTTTTTGCATCAACAAACTCAAAATCCTTTATTCCATTCCTGATTAGTAATCAACCTTCCCTGGCAACGGCGCCAAAAATGCTTGTTGGGTATTCTTAACATCATTACCAAAAGTAGACTAAGTTCTCTAAATCTAGTAACGGTGCCAAAAATGCCAAACCTATCCCTCACACCACTTAAGCCAAGTTGTCATCCTTAGCATGATATAAGAGACGCGGTATTGAAATATGCAATTGCTCTTCTAAATAAATAATAAATGGGATCTGCAAGCGCACAGATTAATACCGATGTAGCATTTTAACCGGGAAGTTATTTATATTTTTACCACTGGGAAGGGATTAACAATCATCAATATTGATTACAGAATAGAATATGAGATTGAGCATCTATCATTGCATGTATAATTGAGAACATTATATCTAACTCTTCATACAGGGATAAGTGTCACATAAAAGATATATGAAATAATAATAGTGACAAGGATAACTAATCTGATCTAGCCACATATTAAATATGATAAGCACCTCAATTAGATACTCTAGAAAGTCATTAGCATGGTATTAGAACGAACTACAAGAATATTCCCTAAGTTATTCTTAACTATATAGTCTAGCATTATCATAGTTAGTGCAAGCATACTTAGCAATCATTGCAAGACAAGACTACGCCCATGCATAGTGATATTAGCAAGGAATATGAGAAACATAGCAATCACTCCCCTGTAATAATGTTGCTCTGCCAGCCCAATACACGAGAGGGGGACTATATAAGAATCAATGAAGCTGTCACTATCACGAACCACCCCACGATCTGGCATATTGGGTACAATCGCAGATAAATACGGTATAAGCACCACGCCTACACAATATCTATCATTTACCCATGGATCCGATGGATAAACGCTATACGATCCTAAGCATGTATATAGATCAAATCTAACTAAGCCAAGTACATAACTATGATAAACTAAGAACAATATAATCTTGAATATAAGCAAGTAGAGCAAAGTCATAAGCAATATATTGAAGTAGAACAAAGTCATATTCATAATATTGAAGAACAAAGATAATTAGAAAGCAATTAGAAGCACAATTAGAGAATTACCAAGAATCCTCTTGATAGATCCGGAAACCAATGAAAGATTGACTCCTTCTAGTTCTAATCCTATGTAGCTATGCTAATCTAGATATCTAATTGATGTGGTGGCTCTAATCTTGATCAGAGGCTTCTTCTCCCTTGAGGAACAATGAATGAGGGTTGAGAGGCTCTCTCCTCCAGCAGCCAGGGGGTCTGGTTTTATAGTCCCTTCAAGTGAATATGGGCCGTTGGATCAAACCGACATAGATTGTATGGTTTAGATTCATCCTTTAGGTCGGTGGAGATCTCCCGCGAAGCAGAGTCCTGATTGGACTCAGGAGGTGGGCGGGCGCCCTGACCAACTGGGCGGGCGCCCAGGGTCTGGCCCCGTTTCGCCTCCGCTTCGGTTTCGTGGCTTCTGGAGTCTTCTAGATGTAAGATAATTGCGCAGCACGTTAATATCTTTACGTAATCCCGACGTGTGGGCCTTTCTTCCGTATTTCCTGATAACCCCCTGCAGAAATAGACAAACACCAAAACTCGTGGAATTCTGTCAGATAAAACCCTAAGTCTAGATGTTGATTTCATTTGGATCCTTTTCTTTATTTATTTGATAATTAAATTTGATACTTAAGGACCGTCAACACTGGGCAGCCCTCTGGTACTGCAGTTGACGGCTCTCCAGATATGCTGCTTGGAAGAGAACTTCTTCGGCATCGGCAGGGATTTGGCCTCTCAGGGTCTTGAATAAAGCCTTGGCCAGATCAGAGTCATCAACTAGTTGGGCTGTGTCTTGATGGAGGAGAGCCGACAGTTCTTCCAGCTTTGCCCTGACCTCTGCCGATGTAATCCCAACTGCCCGAGAAGAGCTTGCCTCCTCACCTTCATCTTCAGAGATGTCGATGGCAAAAGAGAACAAACTGTCGGGAGAATCCTGCTCCTGAAAAAGAGATAAGACGAGTTATTCTATGGCCAGATATTGATAAATACAGACAGGGATTGGATAACTTACTTGTTTCAAGGCAATTTCTCGCCTTTGACCAGAAGATGCCGATGGAACCACAGGTTGATCGGCTGGGGCTGCCGATGGAACTATGTCGGCTGAAAAAATAACATAAATAATTGTAAGAACAGAGGGAATAAGTTCATCGGTAATGATTTCATAGGGAGTGTGTTACCTTGGGGAGGTGCAGTGCTTGTCTGGATCGAGGAAACTACCGATGATATGATTGATCCTGCTGGATCGGTAGTCTGCTCGCCCATATCAGCCGATGTGTCTTCTGGCTGAGGTGCTTCTGGTTGGGGCTCTTTTGGTCAGGGTTCTTCCATTTGAGGTGCTTCTTGCGGCTGAGGGGAAGATGGTACTTGGTGTGTCTATGTTTCTAGAGAAGAGGGAGAAGACTCTACTAGAATTGGAGATACCGGGGGACGAGGAGGTGTTGCTACTCTCTGGCGCTTTGTTTGTGCTCTGGTACTCTTGGCACCTTTTCTCTTCGGCTGACTGGATTGGGGGGCATCGGCACTTTTGCTTCTGGTCTTTGCCGATGCGCTGGTGTGCTGATACAGAGAGGGAGATTCGTAAGTACAAGTGCATCAGATATAAGAGTGAGATCGGTATAAAAAAGTTTGAAAATGTACCTTGAACGCCTGCGCCAAGGTAGAGGCAGCTACCGATGGAGATATCTGAGTTCTCTTGGTGGTAACTTTCTTAAGGCGCACACCTCGATGCATGATGGTGGCCAGAGTAGGAGTGTTGTTGCCGATTGAAGGGATCGGACCTGATGGGAACAAATCAATCGGCTTGCCACTCCTGCTGACCGATGGAGGAGTGTCATCAACCTGCAACATAACACAGAAAGTGAATTACCGATGAAAATGACAATAAAAAGGTTAGAACGTCGGTTTAGAGGTACTTACAGTATCATCAGGGACCTTGTATTGGGGATCAATCATCCCATGGTATGTGAGGGCCGAGCTGCAGAACAAATGCTCCTTCCACTCCTCCCACCATTGCTTGTATGCCTGAGTGATAAAGAGGGCTGGGACCCACTCTGATAGATCTACATCTGTATTGGCAGTCGGTGCTAGTTGGGCTACTCGGATCCACTCGAGGAGGTTAGTAATGACTTCCCTGGGTTTTATCACATCGGCGTAACACAGTGCAATCGGCAGCAGGCCGAAAGCTAGTTGACGGGCTAGTGCCGTTGGATTGTAAAACTCATAGGTTTGGTTGGAGGTTTTCCCACTGCTAAAGAAGTTCACTGGTATAACTCTGGGGGTGATCAGTGCCATCATTACTTTGTCATCTTTGTTAAGAGCATTGTTGAACGGATGGAAGACCAAAGGAAACGTGATGTCTAGATCTTCATAGGGCATCCATGCTCGTTGTTCTATGGTCAGGCCTTCATACAGGGTTTGGAAGAATCGGCTGACCTGGTCCGCATTGCCTCCTGTACCGAGCAGAACTATGGCAGCCTCACCAAAGTTCAGAGGGGGACGAGTTGCCGATTCTTCTTCATCCAATTCGTAGTCCTCAGCTATATCCCTAGGGAAGCGTTGTGCGAAGAGATCAAACTCAAGACACTTGTGCATGTGGAGGCTGAGCCACAAGTTGATAAACCACTAGGGACCCCCCAAGTTGCCGATGGGCTGGCCGAGTAGGAGTTTCTTGGTTACTTGATGAAGGAGGTGGTAAGCCGTGCCAAGCAGGTATCGGCCGAGAGGAAATCAGCCACCATTGGCTAATCTTTCTGCTGCTGCTAGATAGACAGAAGTTGGTCCTGCCGATCGACCACAAAATACAAATTTGTCTAACCACATGTTCAGGAAATAGGTCTGTTCCTTTATGTTGACAGGGCCTGTTCGTTTGTATTTTTGGATGTATCCCGACCAACCGCCGATGGAACGAGTTTCTACCTTGGCACTGGGTGCGGTGTCGAAAAAATGGGTACTATCGGCAGAAGATACGTCCAGGCCGGTGAGCATAACCACATCGGCAAGTGTAGGGGAAGCAGGACCGTGACCAAAGACGAAAGCATTGAGTGTGTCCGACCAGAAATAAGATGCAGCAATCAGCAGAGACTCATTCCTATGCATATCGGCAATGGACAGCCTGATGCATTGGTCCAGTTTTCGCTCACCCCACTGAACCTCGTTCGAGTGGCTGACCCTCAAGAACCAATTCTTCCATACCACGGTAAGACTGGGCCAGGAACGGAAGGTGTCTTTCCACAGATCTAAGGAGAAATTCTCGGCTCTAAAAGGGATCCTGTTTGTTTCTGCGTTAATCAAATCTGTAGGATCTGGGTTCCCTAGTGGACCAAGACACTGGAGATGTGGCTGATCAGTAGGGATGACTAGTTTGTTGGACAGATCCTATTGGTTTTAGGGGTGAAAAGAAGAACAAGAACAAAAAGAGAGAAAAGGAGGGTGCTCAGTAAAATAAATCGCAGATGAGCCAGGACATGGTAAAAATACCCGAGATGGGGTGATGAACTGACCTCGGGGACGGTGAAGTTGATGGCCATTTTCCTCGCAAGGAAGAAGGTTGAAGGCTTCGAGATTGGTGGAGAAAAGCCTTCGCTGGAGTTCTTGGAGATCTCGAACAGCGCCGCCGCCAGGAAGGTGGAGTTGGAACTGTGGAATGATGCGATGGAGAAGGAGTACCCGAGAAGGAACCATTTATAGGACAAAATGGGCAAGGGTAAATCTGACTTATCACTTCGCCGTATCCGTGAAATCCGAGGATACTCAGGAAGATATGGTAACTGTTTGCATGGTAATCAAGGGATTGTGTAGGTGATTTGACACGAAGCGGTCGTGATCTGGAGATATTTTACTGTGCAAGATTTGCTGGTCGGTCCATCGGCAGCACCTTGTAACGGTAATATTGCCGATGGGCAGATAAAGTGGGGATATCTGTTTGGGAGGATAAGATACTTTACTGAACAGGACGTCCTGGTCAGTCCATCGGCAGGTCTCTGTAACGGTAATATTGCCGATGGGCGGCTAAAGTGGAGATGTTCGTTGGGGAAGTTGAGGATTTCGAGGAATCTACGGAGGAATCGAACCAAGGTTGTTCAGATTAAGGTTGTCGATTACCAAATTGGGAGAGTTAATTGTGGAAAGGCATCATTACTGCAGAGAATTTCGGAGCATTAATGATTTCATACTCCGAAATTGGGGGCATGTGTTGGCACCGTTTTTGGACACGTACCCAGGATCGGTAGAGTGTGGATTGGCAAGAAAAGGCAATAGTGATTGGTTTGCAAGGAAAGTTGCCGATAAGGGTGGTTGCCGATGAGGAGACAGCTGGATGTGGCTGAGTCCATAGGTGGTGATAGGTTTATGCCGATGGCCTGTATTGATCGTTGCCGATGGGGAGTCTGCCGATGATGTGGAAGGAAGACTTGGAGGTTGCCAATTGGTCCATGGTGGTGTTCTAGCTTGTCGCGGCAGGATAGTTTTATGTTTTCCTTAGTTATTTAAATCATTTTGTACACGGATTCTGTTTAAATTTGGAATTCGAATTCTAGTCGTGTCTGGTTGTAGCTCTTTGAGCAGGGTATAAATGTAGACCCTAGGGCCTTGTAATCGGGACATCTATCAATCAATCAAACACAAGTTTCTACTCATATTCCAGCATCTACTTTTTCGACGACTTCGTCATATTTTCCTTTTTCATTACGAGTTCTTAGGAGTTCGTCGACTTAAGCTTGGCGTATTCTCAAGTTCCGTGTGAATACCTCTTGGCCGTGGCATCCGGGCGCATCGCTGTTGTCGGGACCAAAGTATTCGAGTTATCACCTTTGCCGATAGTAAGGTTAAATCGGCTGGCACGCCTTAACGTTTAAATCGGGTATTAGCCCTTTGTGTTTGCAAAATTAGCTTTTGCATCAACACGGTTGGAAAGGTTGAGAAATTCAAGGAATCTGCAGGAGAATCGGGCCAAGGTTGTTTAGATTTAACGGCCGATTACCAAGTTGGGAGAAGTAATTGCGGAAAGGCGTCGTTGCTGTAGAGAATTTCGGAGCATTAATGATTTTATACTCCGAAATTGTGGGGCATGTGTTGACACCATTTTTGGACACGTATCTTTGGATACGCACCTGGAGTTAATAAAGCGTAGAATCGGCAGATTGGACGATGGTGGCTAGTCTACAGGGGAGTTGCCGATGGAGGATGGTTGCCGATGTGAAGACAACTGAATATGACTAAGTTCAGACATATTCGTCCCAATGACCAGTGCTGGTGTTTGCCGATGGTTGTAACAGGTAGTCTGCCGATGACTATGGAGAAAAGCACAGAAGATTGTCAATTGACTCGTGGTAGTGTCCTGATCGGTTACGGGGGATAGTTTAATGTTTTCCTTAGTTATTAGAATTTGTTTTGTATATAAATTCCATTTAATTTGGAATTCAAGTTCTAGTCGTGTCTAGTTGTAGCTCTTTGGACAGGGTATAAATGTAGACCCTAGGGCCATGTAATGAAAAATCTATCAATCAATCAAACACAAGTTTTTACTTATATTTCAGCATCTACTTTTTCGACGACTTCGTCATATTTTCTTTTTACTACGAGTTCTTAGGAATTTGTCGAGTCAAACTCGACGTGTTCTCGAGTTCCGTGTGATCACCTCTTGGCTGTGACATCCGGGCGCATCGCTGTTGTCGGGACCAAAGTGTTCAAGTTACCACCTTTGTCGATTGTAAGGTCAAATCGGCTGACACGCCTTAACGTTTGAATCGGGTATTAGCCCTTTGTGTTTGCAGATCAGCTTTTGCACCAACATAATCTAACTTCACTAAGCATATAATCAAAATAAACTAAGAACAATATAATTAAGAACCTAAGAAAATAGAATAAAGTCAAATCTAATATAATCAAATAGATCAAAGTCATATTCATAGTAGCAAGAACTAATATAAATATAACAAAGAGAATAAGAGTTTACCAAGAACTGAAGATAGATCCGGACTCTAAGATTAACTTGACTCCTTCTAGATCTATTTCTATGTAGCTATGCTAAACAACTATAGAGATCTAATTGAGGTGGCTAAGAATCTATAGAGACAGATCCATTCGAGGGACCCCTCTCTGTCTAATTCAGAGAATAATGAACTCTTCTCTCTCCTCCCTCCAGGGGGCAGGGTCTTTATTTATAGCCCCCTAGGAAGCATCACAACGCTTGGATCAAACCAATTTAAACGTGCATTTAAGATTAATCCTCAAAGTCGGTGGAGGCAGGATCCACGAGGTTGAACCTCATTGGTCTAGCTGGTCGGGCGGCCGCCCCTGACAAGGTGGGGCGCCCGCCCCTGGCTTATGGCAGGTGGGCCCCACCTTTCAAGTGGTGTATTCCCAAGACTTCTAGAGTATTCCTTAGTTGACGTTTCACGTGATCTCTCTATGTAAATCTAACATGTGGACCGCCTTTTGCTCTTATTCTGATAACCCCCTATAGGAATAGACAATCACCAAAACTTATGGAATTCTATTAGTGATAACCCCTATAGCTAGATAGTATTCTCATTTTAATCCTTTCTCATGCTATGTTGACAGTTAAAAAGAGTACTTATCTACCGTTAATAGTTGGTACGATACTAACCTAATATGTCCTGGGTGTTTGATAGCCTATGGTTAATTAACATTGTTGAATCCAGTATCATAGAGTATATAAGTGTTTGTTGACGGTGGATATACCATAGAAATCCACATACAAAACACCGTCAACATGCCTCGGTTGCAAGGGGAAATGACATGACATGAACATATTTTATCCATAACTAGTTCCACTTGTACTCTTAGCTTGTTTATGCAGGAACAACAAATTCAAGACATTATTTGACAAAGCCAACATCAGAATCATCAAGAGGAGATCGAGGGGACAACAGGTGACACCCTGGGCCCACAGGGAGGGGGTCGCCCGACCCCTCTTTGGTGGGACCTAGGTGTGCCACCTAGTCCACCGACATAAGGGACCCCTGTGGACACTGCTGGTGGGCCCAGAGGCCCAGAAGTGGGGTCGCCCGACCCCACATCAAAGGCGGTTCCAGGGTCGGTGGCCTCCCACCGACCTTCCCCACATGTCCCACATGTTGATTTGCCCCTGCCGTTGATCAAATGGCGGTTGTGAGGTCGGTTTGATCCAAGGGTGGAGAGAAGATGTCACGCGGATCGATGACGTGGCGATGGAGTAACCCCTACTCCATCTCCCTCTATAAAAGGCAGCCTCCACCCTTCATTTCAAGTGTGCAATTCCAAGGCCAAGTGCATTACAAGTTCCAAGCATACAAGTAGAGTAGTAGTTAGTCTAGAGTGGGAGTTAGAGTCGAGTCGAGCGAAGCTCGGGGTCTCCGGAGTCATCTTCTGGAGAGTCTGGTATAGCTCTTGTACCTTTCTACTTTTGTAAGACTTTCCTTTTTATTAATATATTATTCTTACTTTACTTTACTGAGTTCTTACTTAGTGCAAGTCTTTTAGTCTTGTTGTGCATTTACTTTAGTAATATAGTTGTCTTAGTGAAGTTAGTGACCTGTAACCACTCCTGTGTGTGCATCATCGTCCTATCTTGTATAGGAGCTCTAGCTAGCTGCAACTAGTTAGAGTTGTAGGATTAAGTGTGAGCGTGGTGCTCATACTTAAGATTACCTTTGATTACCGCTGGCTTGAACGGAAAGTAGGAGCGCACTCCCTAGTAGGTGATAGATCGTGGGCGGCATTAGGTTCTCCTCACGTACAGGCTAGTTCTTAAAAGGAAAGGCGTCCGTAAGCCCAATAGTCGCTTTCGGTAAGGGGTTAGGTGAAAAACCTTCTAAGCGTCTTACCAGCTCGGCTATCCCTCGCACACAGTTAGTAAGGCTCTAGCGTAGTTAAGGCAATTATCTATTAAAGTAAGTCACAGAAGTTAAGTTAGATACATAGGAGTCCTTTACTCACTCGTTGTCCTCCCACCTAGCTAACTCTACCATTTACCTTTAGCATAGGACCTTGGATTCACCACTACCCTTCCTATTCGTTATTTACCACCCTTATTCACTAGTTGATACTAGACAACTCAAGGAATCTCATTCCCCTTTTTGTTAAACACACTTAGCCGCTTTCCCTTGGGAAAATATAAATTACGATACCTTGGAATACTCCTTGGTGAAGTGCTACAGCGGTACATTCTGTGCGCTTGCGGAATTATCCAATAGTAAATAGAGTTACCCTACCAGGGCACTTCTGGCGCCGTCGCCGATATCCGGTGGTTGCGTTAAGAAGTGTCAACAGTGTTTCAACCCTAGTTTTTCACCTTCTATTCCCTTCCTCCACCTCCTTTTCTTGTGACTTGAGCACGCGGCGGCATGACCCTCGGTCTCAAGTGACCACCTCTTCTCACTGCCTCACTCGTTCCTCCAGATGGCATCCGTGACAGCGATGTGCGTCTGCGTGGTGTGTTGTTGCTGCTCCACAGTGCATGACAACACGTGGCTATTGCTCCATGGCGTGTGGCGACACTCAAGTTGGCACTAGACTGCCATGCCCATGAACACGGCATGGTAGCCTAAGAGGCAGTATCTAGTGCCATGCTTGGACCGCTGCATCAGCATGACAACACTATCAGACACGACACGTCTAAGCTGCCGTGCACATAGTACCATTCCTAGCTATGCCGTGCTCATGCAAGTGCCCTTGCCATGATGTCCGGCCATTTATAATAATGGTGTGGAGTTTGGTGGGCTAAAAGATTTTGTAATAAGGAGATGGATGTACACGATATAAGTAATGATAGAAGGGAGCGTATGCTATGGAAACCAACTTCGTATGTAAACTATGCAAACTCTCATCAAGAGCGTAGGATGATCATCCGATGGTTAGAAGCAATGGTGGGATATTTTCCACTTAAACCCCCACTCATCCTATTCTAATTAATTCTTTTGCAAATCACCCCTCTGAAACCTAGCAAAACCCACACCGTCGTCACCTATGCGTCGGACCTCGCGTCGGCGCCGCTCCTCCTCCGCGACAGCTCCGACTCAGAGGCGTCGCTGTCACTGGCGTCCTCCCGCTTCTCGCTCTCCTCCTCGTCATCCTCCTCTCGACATGACCACGACGACAGGCCCCGCCTCTTGCTCAACTCCGCCGACCCCAACCCGCCCCGCATCCGCCTGGTCCGCCACTCCTCCCACTCCCACTCGTAGCACCGCCACTCCACTTCCTCCTCCACTTGCGTAGGGCGCAGCCCGGCCCCTTCGCCGGCCGTCGCCACCTCCACCCCCATCCTGCCTCTCCGTGGACTCCCCACGCTTGAACTCATCTGGCAAGATCGTGTTCCAGGGGCTAGAACGCAGCCTCCAAGTCGCGGTCCCGCGCGGTGGTGGACAAGTCCTACTCGTCCGGTGTCCGCATCGCGCCCGTGGTGCTCCCGTCGGCGTCATCTGGCTCCATAGGTGTGGGTTCTGCCGGATTCCCTTACGTAGGTGACGGGGCGTCGACGTCTCACATAGGTGACCGTGGCGTGGGTTCTGTTGGGTTTAAGGGGGGTGATTTGCAAAAGAATTAATTAGGGTAGCATGAGTGGAGGGTTTAAGTGGAAAATATCGCATCATTGCCTCTAACCATCGGATGATCATCCTACGTTTCTGATGAGAGTTTGCATAGTTTGCATATGAAGCTGGTTTCCATAGCATACGCTCCCATGATAGAAATCATATTCACTCTCCCAATGGACTATGAGTAATTTCTTATCCATTGATAACTATGAAGACCCAGTTTCTTAGTTAGACCTGGTTTCTTGGATTTTTTCCCTCTCTTTCTTCATTAAATCAGTTGTACATTAGCAAATTGACTATGTGTTGGTGTAATTAATATCTATATAAACTACCTATGAGTGCCCTAAGAAAAAAACCATTTTTGTTAACCATTTATAGTATTATAGAGGCAGAGTCTTTTGAAATCGAACCATTGTTAGGCTAGTGCGAATTGTGTTTCATCATAGTTTCAAGGACACTAAATATGCTAATGTTGCACCTTATTAATAAAGAGAGGTGATAAGAGTTTCATGGGAATATAGGAAGTTTTACGGGGATGAAACTCTTCTATACTATTTTCAAAATATGGGTGTATTGAAAACTAGATCATGAAACCCCGATGGCCTTAGAACGACAATGTGAGTCAATGTTAACTCAAAGGATAATCAGATAGAACCATGTTTTAAATAGCGAGCTAAAGTCAAGGTGTCTAGCGTTTTATAAACCGCATGACAAGCTCCTAAGAGTCTACATAGCTTGACCACACTCAATGCTCATAAGTAGTAAAGTAAATGTGTGGTTCATAGTCTAGCAAGCATGTATATATGGCTGTGGTAGGAATTTAAACTCTCATCATACAGGAACTCATCATGCAACATTTTAAAGATTTTCAAAGATAAAATTCTCCAGAATTCTAGCATCTCTAGGAATAGATAAACAGCAGCTCAACCTTCGCATATCATATCCGTTAACGACTTAGACTTCAGATCAAGTACTCTTCCCACAAGTTCAGGTTTAGAACAAATCTTAATTAATAACAGTTAGGCCTAAACTTGAGAGAGATTTCAATTTTGAGAACTAGTCATGGCAGAGCAACTATTCATCATTTCCATGTGAGAGCTTATCATGAGGGTTCATAGCAAACTTTATTTATTTATTTATTTAGCAAACTAAGCAAAGATATATATAAGCACAGAATCTTTATTTGGGTTTATATGATTATGCATCTTTCCATTATTAGAGTAAAGTATAAACATGAGTAGAATACTTAGCTGGATAAATGGGGGTGCTCTCCCCCAAGCTGGATTTTGACGTAGTTTCTTCTAATGTAGCTAGCAAGTGGTGGAGGTGTATTTGAATGTCAGCAACACCCTAACAGCGATTAGGATGTCCTCCGTCTGCTAGTCTTCTTTGATCCTTGAATTCTGTGGAGCTCAAATAGACAACAAAGCTTTGTGGAACTGGTTAAGTGTTAGCATAAATACCTAGCCTTTATCATGTTGAGCCTCCTCAATAAATGTTACACTCTTTAGTAGGATCATAAATTTATTTTTATAATTTTATTTTTATAGGACAGGAATATATTTATTTCATTTTTACACCACCACAGTGAATGTACTTATGGGTTTTATGCCATGAGCATACTCACATGGGGCTTACTATTTTCAACATTTTTATTTTCTTTTCAAGATGATATGAACCTGATTAACTAAGCAAACTATTTTAAAATAATTGAAAGGAAAAAGATAACTACCAAGTTTACCTCTTGGCAAGGCGTTCGGTGTTTTTAAGTCCTCCGAACGGGACTCTCCATATTCTCAGTCGTCCTGGGATTCACTGGATGGCGTAGTCGGTGGTTTCGGCGGCGCCTGCTCTTCATGTATAACTATCTTCTCTCTCCACACCTGACTCGGTGCTACGGTCTCCTCAGGACAGTTCTGTTCAAGTTGTATGTCTTCAGACCTTACTACTTCTCCTTCGTAGTCTGCCCATCCGTCCTTGATGATTTGCCTTCTCTGGTTGCGGTTGCGTCGTTTCCTTCTTGTCCTGACCTGCTTAGAGTCTTCAACTATATAGTTAGGGCCAGTACAATAGCGGCGTACCTTCTCAGAGGGAAGTGCATGTGGACTTCTCCGGTTCCAATGTAGATGATTGCTTTAGCGGTGCTGAGGAACGGTCTCCAAAGGATGATGGATGGATCGTACTTGTCTTCTCCCATGTCAATAACCTTCAATCTTTCAGAATGTCTGATCTGCCATCTGGAGTTGAATGTATGTTGGTTGTAGGGACATGGTTCCATTCAGGAGCTGATAAGTGACTGCGGCCATTATGTTGACGTTAGATCCGGTGTCGTAGAGTGTCTTCTGAAAAGAATATCCGTTGATTGTGCACTTGATGCTTGGAACACCAAGGTCGTCCTTCTTGATCAAGAAAGGTGACTTGAGTTGACGATCTTGACCTCCTTGAGCTGCAGTGACCATGTTAGCTGACTCGGTGCACATTTGCTTGTTCTTGTTCCTCCTGTTGGCCCTCTTCCTTGGTTCATGTCGGGATTGCTCTGGGATTTGTGTAGTCTTGTTTCTTGACGGAAAACGTCTCATTCCTCCCCTTGATGTAGAAACTGATCTTGGCAGCACTAGCATATATGACAGCTCCTGAGGTGTTCAGGAATGGCCTCCTTAGGATGGGTGCCCTCTCATCAGTACCAGTCTCTATCACCACGAAGTCTGCTGGGGCGTATAAGGTACCAACTCGGACGTAGAGGTTCTTCAATATTCCCTTTGGGTAACTTAGTGTCTGATCTGCAGGCTGCAAGCACACGGTTGTTTCTAGTAAAGGATGTGTAAAGAATTTTTTCATAGAGTACCCTGGGCATAATGTTGACGCTAGAGCCAAAGTCGCAGAGTGCTTCTAGGAAGTCCACCATGCCGATGGAGATCGGGATGACGGGGCATCCTGGGTTGTCTCTCTTGACCGGCAGAAGGTCAATAATTACTTCCACAACGGGGTTACTCTAGTAGTTACGTCCTCAAGCATCTCAGGGCAGTGATTGCCTGAGTGTCCAGTATGTCCAGTGTGTTTGTGCCCGTAGATCTAGGTTCTTCACTTGGTGGAGTCTGGGAGTTGTAAAAGTCCTTCATATTTTGCTCGAGTGTACCTGCTCATAGAGACAAGGCAGAGATCAAGTGCATGGGCCCTGTTGGTGGAAAACACCAACAGAACCAAAAGTGTATTTGTTCTTCTCTGACCTCAAGCATAGTGAGCAAGACAAAGTTGATAGATAATAAGATCATGAGTGTAGCATTTAAAACATTTGTCAGATCAGATCACTCAACCTAATGGAAAGATAATCTATCTATACTTATGTTGTTTATATATATATATATCTTCCAAAGATTGAGTGTGCAACATTCTAGCTAATATGATTAGGAGTGTAGGATCACAAAGGTGGAAGGACTAAACATGTTGAATCGATTGGGTTGGTTAATCTAGAGTTGTAAATCATACATGTTTGTCTCTTTTACTCATGTGAACGCCAGAACCAAGGTGAAGCTTATAAAAGTGATAGTCAAGTACTTTAAGATGTTACCTTACTTGAAGAGTGATGGTACAGTATCACCTTGTGGAAGCTTTCCTCTCTTAGCGGTTGTGCATCGTGTTTGTGGCACCTCCATGGATCATCTCTTGTGAGCTATGCCTTCCTTGTGTAAATTGTTAAACTTCATGTGTGTCTCTCTTTGTCTCCAATGTGAGTTTATCTCAGGACTTCCCAGGTCGATATTGAAAGTTTTCCTGCAGGGGTTAGTCCACAAAATATACCAATGTCTACACAAGCAGTTTTTAGTTCAATAACCAAACTAGACTCCATGTCTAATTAGATTAAGGAAGGCTGTTTAACCTAAGCATCATGCTTAATTTAAAAACCAATAGAAGTATGTACAGTACTTCCAAACTAACACTTACTAGGATAAACAAAGGTAGCGTGATGGCTTTTATAGAGATCTACTCAAGTGGAGATGAAGTAGTGTGATTACTATATAACAAATTGAGCATGTCTCAAAGGTAGGGACAACCAACATAGCAACATGGCAAATGATGTTTTTATATAAAGTACTCCCCCAAGCTTGAATTTTGCAAAATTCAAGTTTGGATGAATTCATACCTTGTGCTTGTCATTCATCCGATCTTCTTGCTCCAATCATAGAAAGGTTAGTGACAAGAATACCCGAAGGAATTTTTTTTTACAATTATCCTTATATGCTCAATACACAAGGTAGTGTTGCAAATAATTAAAAGCTTATGTCACGATCTGATCACTGCTTGTTTTAGGACACTAAGCTTGTCCTTGGGAAACCATTAATTTATGTCAGCGAAGTGGTTTCCCCTCCAACTCTGACCTATATCAAGATCAACTCAACGAGATCTGCAATATTTATTATAGACATATGCATCGACAACCGCCATTTTAAAGTTTTTATAAATAGAATGGAAGTGGGGGTTGGAGATCTCGAATGTGGTGATGTTGGAGAGACCAATGGATTGTGAAGATGTTGCATATGAGCATGGAGTAAGTGAAGTGGCTATGAAATAAATTCCATGCTCATTAATGCTTAGAGTGAAATCCATGTGGTATGGTGAAAGTGATAAGGTGAGTGTGGTAAAAAAGGAAAAGAAAAAGGATACACGGACGACTTGGTTCGAAACTAGCACAGCTACCGTTCCCCGGCAACGGCGCCAGAAAGCTTGTTGGGTATTTTAAACGCAAACAGAAAAATCCGCAAGTGCACGGATACCGATGTAGCTTTCACCCGGGAGTATTCCAGAGTATCGATTTTCCACAGAGAACGTGAGTGTACTAATTAAGATCCAAGATCGCCCAAGGATAACTATATAATTATTTTTGGTGGGAAGAGAGGAAGTTTCCTGAGAGTTCTCTAGTTGATCTAAGAATCAAGAATTACTTCAAGATTATCTATTTCGGGACATCAGAACACTAACCACAGAAAGAGATGAGAAGGGGGCTAGGAAGCTCCGACTACGGTCCTACAAACACCGATCCGAACGAGGTGGAATACGTCGACCGTTAGGGCTGTCACTACCCTAAGGCTACCACAACAATCCGCAGGATTGGGTGCAATTCGAGGTAATCGCAAGACTAAACACCACGTCTAATCTTTTAATTACTACTCTAATGTTTCAAAGACTAGAGCACTTGATGCAAGTGGGAATCCAATAAATAACTTGAATGTAAATAAAAGTAATTAGAGAACTCAGGAGTTATGAGTTGAAGAACCTGGTGAACGATGAAGAACGAACCAATTGCTGCAAAAGTATAATGTTGAGGAAGATCCGACAGATTCGGCTCCTCCTCCGCTCTCCTCTTCTCTCTCCCTATTTTCTAGATTACAACTAGAACTAACTAGAACTAGAACTAGAGGAACTAGAACTAGAACTAGATGAACTAGAACTAGAACTAGATGAACTAGAACTAGATCTAGATGAACTAGAGGTAGAACTAGAAGAACTAGAGGGATCCTCTCTACTTGGATGAAGAATTGAAACCCTAGCTTTGATTCTGTAGAAGAGGTATGATCTCCAGGGGCCAGGGGGGTCTGGTTTTATAGTCCCTTCAAGTGAATCTGGGCCATCGGATCAAACCGACATTGATCGCACGGTTTTCCTTGATCCTTTAGGTCGGTGGAGCATAATACGCGAAACGGGTCCGAATTGGACACTGTAGCTGGGCGGGCGCCCAGGAGAGTTGGGCGGGCGCCCTGCCTCCGAGCCCGATCGGCCTCCCGTTCGTTCCCGTGGCTTCTGGAGTCTTCTAGATGGTAGAAAATTGCGCGGCACGTTAATATCTCTATGTAAACCCGACATGTGGGCCTTTCTTCCGTATTTCCTGATAACCCCCTGCAGAAATAGACAAACACCAAAACTCGTGGAATTCTGTCAGATAAAACCCTAAGTCTAGGTGTTGGTTCCATTTAGATCCTTTTCCATGATTAGTTGATAGTTAAATGTGAGCATTAAGGACCGTCAACACTTTCCTCGCTACTACCACGGTCCAGCTAGTCAGGGGAAATCTATGAGTACCCTAGCCTAAACACTACGTTTATGCTAGCAATGATTACTCTAATACTCAACCGGAGGAGATTAAAGTAAACTCATAAACCAAAGAATAATAAAACAAGAACTTACTATAATTAGAAGTCGAATTAGTGAAGAATCCTAGGAGCAAGCCTCGGGTTAGGACTTAGGAGACTTGATCCCGCAGGTACAACCTCGGAGTAGACACCGATAGGCCGGGATTCCTCCGATCTACACCTCCACTCTATCTCTCTCAATATAGTAGAAACTAGAAGATCTAATTCTACTCACATTGGATGCTAAGCCTAAAAGAAATTTTATTTAGAGGAGAGGTATTCCTTCGAGGGCACCTCTCAACTCTATGATGAACTTGTTCTCCTCCAGGGGCCAGGGGCCTTGCTTATATAGTCCTCCTCCTTTGTGCGTTTTTGGTTCAGCAGGCGATGTGGTACTAAACTTTCCACCATATCTCATTAAAATGCACATAGGCCTTAATGGACCAATATCTGATTTGGGCCCAATTAATCTCGTAGCTCTTTTATGTGGAGTCCTTCTTTTATTAATATCTCTTGATTCCGAACTCCAAATATAGCAAATAATATATGCATTTCGATCAACTCGACGAGATCTTTGTAATGGTGTACTCCATTCTGTGATTGGTGCTTGTACCAGGGCGGGCGCCCAAGGGGGAGGGTGGGCGCCCTGCCCCCGGGGCCGTTCGGCCTCCTGTTCGTTCCCGTGGCTTCTGGAGTCTTCTAGATGACAGAAAATTGTGCGGCACGTTAATATCTCTATGTAAACCCGACGTGTGGGCCTTTCCTCTATATTTCCTCATAACCCCCTGCAGAAATAGACAAACACCAAAACTCGTGGAATTCTGATAAAACCCTAAGTCTGGGTGTTGGTTGCATTTGGATCCTTTTCTTTATTTATTTGATGATTATATTTGGTACTTAAGGACCGTCAACAACTCCCCCAAGTTTACCTCTTGCTCGTCCCTGAGCAAGGATGAACCCAAGAGTTTCTGCAGTGGTTTCATGCCTTAAAAGTAAGATCTCATCTCTGAGTTAGAATAAACTGTTAAGACTTAAAACTTACTCATTTTACCTTTCACCATGGGGCTTGTAACCGTCACTTGAGTCTTGAGCAGTTAAAAGATAGAACGGTCAAGTCAAGCGCCATGTCTCTTATTCTTGATCAGCTATAGCTCTGGAGTTTTTGCAGATTTTCAAATAAAACTCAGAGATTCCTTGTATGACTCTCTCTCTAGTCTCTCTTTTGTGGTATTTCTAGATCCTTTCCAATGCAGTAATGGTATATGCCTTCTCTCAAAGTATGTGGTATTTTTGGTATGAGGCATAGTGATATTGCCTTCTCTCTCACCCTACTCTAATAAGGTTTTGATATCTGGAGCTCATAGGTGGGAGACAGCTAATACATACTTACAAGACATTTATTGCATAGTCAAACCATGGATCCAGAGAAACAAGTTGTTGACGGTCCTTAAGTACTAAAATTAATAATCAAATAAACATGAAAAGGATCAATATGAAACAAACATCTAGAATTAGGGTTTTATCTGACAGAATTCCACGAGTTTTGGTGTTTATCTATTTCTACAGGGGTTTATCAGGAATTATGGAGAGAAGGCCCACATGTCATGTTTACAACGAGATAATTACGTGCCGCGCAATTTTCCTCAATCTAGAAGGGTCCAGAAGCCACGGGAACGAACGAGAAGGGATTCGGGCTCGGGGGCAGGGCGCCCGCCCACCCCCCTTGGGCGCTCGCCCAGGGTTGGATTCCAAACAGGACTCTGCTTCGGGGCAAGACTCCACCGACCTAAGGGATCAATCTAAACCATACAATCTATGTCGGTTTGATCCAATGGCTCACGTTCACTTGAGGGGACTATAAAACTAGACCCCCTGGCCCCTGGAGGAGAGGAGGAGAAATCATTATTCAGAGGTAGCCATCAAAGTTAGGGTTTAGAGCTTCTCTCCCACAGAGAATTAGAATTAGCTACTCCCTAATCTTTCAAATTTAGAGGTTGATTAGATAGCAATTAGAGAAGTAGAGCACTACGCTCTGGATTCGGATCTTCGGTAATAAAGATTGGTATTATTCATATCTTTCTCTAATTCTTTGTTCTAATTGCATTATGTCTCTAATTATTATGTTCTTAGTTTGCTCTAGTTCTATATTTGATATAGTTATGATTGATAATGAGTTTATGTATAAGTTTGCAAAGCGCTTAGCTCTTGACGCGAGGGAGTTAGGTGATAGATCACATGTGAGCGTGGTGCTTAGATGTTATTTATCTGCAAATGATCCTATTGGCCGGGTCGTGTGGTAGTTCGCGATAGTGACAGCTTCGTTGATTCTTATATAGTCCACCCTCCGTTGATAGGACAGGCAGAACCGGTATTGTGGAGTAAATCATGCGATGCTCTGATTTACTTTATCAATGTCTACATGAATGAAGAGTCTTTTATGCTATATATGATCTTGTAGATAACTAGAGTAGATTATGACTTAGTAGTTAGTAGATAACTTAGAATCCATTCTCTAGCTAATCCGACATCACCTACATATATGAGGAGTAGTCTATTTTCTAATCACTGTGTTATCTACCCATGAACTTATAATTCGTTATCATTATCTTTATGGTTCACCCCCTGCTAAAGTATGTGACTGTGTGACGAGTTTCTCATTAGTAATCATGTTCTTGCAAGTTTATCTCTAGTCTATGCCTTGATAGATTTTGCCCCTTGATTTAATTTCATCTTCTTGAGATCCCTTGAGCAAAATTATAAATAACGATACCTGGAATACTTATCCTGGTGAAATGCTACAATGAGGTGTTTTATCTGTGCGCTTGCAGATAGAATACATTATTTTCTAGAGAGCCTTTACATTTATAAATACCTTTGTACACTCTGGCGCCATGCTAGGGATGACAACCTAGTATCTAAGTGGTGTTAGCTAGTGTCAACAAGCATTTCTGGCGCCGTTGCCGGGGATTTATACGAGTCTCAGGAATAAGTCATAAATAGGAACGGTAAGGGAAGCCAGAAAATCAATCAAGGTTATTCACATAAAATATTAGACTAGACTATAGAGAAATAATTGCATAAAAACAGCTACTAAGTGAGAAATCATAACAAGGCACCGCTGCTTTGGCAGGTTCACCCTGTTGTTTTTCTATGTTTATATTTTTATACAGGGTATAACAGGATTGACTTTGGGTACATTCAACTCTTCATCATCAGAACCAAAGCAATCTAGAGAAGAAGAAGCTAGCTACCAATTGCTGAAGCTATGGCACAAAAGACCTTGCAAGAATTCTCTGCTCCAAGTCTTGACAACATTCCAACCGGTCCAAGATTTGCAGTAGAAGAAGGAATACCCGAGTTTGAGCTCAAGTCAAGCCTCATCAATTTGGTACAAGCTACACAATTCAGTGGAAAGGCACATGAAGATGCCAGTGCACACTTGCAGAATTTCTTAGAGATTGGAAGCACAATCCACATCAACGGAGTTGACAAAGACGTCATACTACTTCGCCTTTTTCCATTCTCACTAGAAGGAAAAGCGAGGAAGTGGTTCTACACTCATCAAGATAACATCAACAACTGGATGAATTTGTCAGATGCTTTTCTATCAAAGTTTTTCCCTATAGGCAAAACAACTGCCTTAAGAGGAAATATTGTCAGTTTCCAACAGCAGAAGACAGAAGCCATTTCAGAAGCATGGGAGCGTTTTCAAGGATACATATCAGAATGTCCTCACCATGGAATGGCCACATGGTTACTTATGCAGACCTTCTACCATGGATTAACCCAGATGGCTCGTGAGTGCCTAGATGCATCTGCTAAAGGATCATTCTTCGAGCTTACAACTGGAAAAGCAGAGATACTTTTGGATAAGATAGCAGAAAACCAAAGTTGGTTCCAAGATAAAGCTCAACAATGTCATCAAACTGAAGAAATACCAGAAGAAGTAAATGCATTATCAACTAAGATGGAAAATTTGCTCCATTGGATTGACCAGAGGGCCAAGTTCAAAGAAGATCAAAGGGCCATTGAGACAGCATACAAATATCAACCAACTTCAAGTCAACCTAATAGCAAAGGTATGAATTCAGGTAATACTTTCAAGCAACTTTCATTAAAAGAGATAATTGCTCAACAAACCAAAATTAATGATGAAGTTAAACAAAGGCTAGATACAAATGAATCATCTCTAAAAGATATACACAATAAAATGGATTTTCTACTAACTGCCTTTGATGAGCAAAACACTCTTAATAAAAGGGTAGAGCTTAAATTAATAAAATTAGCTGCTGCACTGCCTGTTGCTACTAACATTGAGCAGGTAAAGAATATAACTACTAGAGGAGGCAAAGCTTCCAGAGATCCACCATACCCAAAAGAGAAACAAAGAACATCAGCACCAGTGCAACCAGCAGTGATAGAAGAAGAAAGCCCAGTTGAAGCAGAAGATCTGCTACAACCACCAAGAACTAGAGAAATGAGGAAAGATTTTTACGACACCAACTATTTGCCATTTCCCAGAAGAAACAGAGGACTGCAGTCGGATGAGCAGTTTGGTAAGTTTGTAGAGGTCATTCAGAAATTATATGTCAACATACCTCTGCTCGATGCCATACAGGTACCTACATATGCAAAGTACATTAGAGATATTCTTAACAAGAAGAGACCACTGCCCACCACTGAGGTTATCAAGCTGACAGAAGAACGTAGTGCGGCCATCCTCAATAAACCACCAAAGAAGAAGAAAGACCCCGGATGCCCCACTATTGATTGCTCAATCGGAAACCAACACTTCAACAATGCACTTTGTGATCTCGGAGCAAGTGTCAGTGTGATGCCAGCATCAGTCTACAAAAAGCTTGAGCATGCGACCCTAGAACCAACATCAATGTGCTTGCAATTAGCGGATCAATCGGTTCGACACCCGTTGGGTATCGCCGAGAACATTCCAGTCAAGATCAGAGATTTCCTGGTGCCAGTAGACTTTGTAGTACTAGACATGAGTCCTGACTCAAAAGTGTCCATCATCCTTGGAAGGCCATTTCTGAGCACTGCCAATGCCCACATTGATGTCGGAAATGGAGAAATCAAGTTCAACATAAACGGTCAAGAAGAACACTTCACATTCAAACCCAGACCAGAGAGAGACTCTACAGTGAAGGAAGTTCATGAAGAACCACTGGAGACACCATCTCCGGAGGAAGGTAACTCAGAAGATTAAAAGAATTGGAGGTCCAGCTTGGGGGACCTAAAAATCCCAAACCTTCGTCGGGAGGTAAATCAGTATTTATTCGCATTATTAATTTTCTCATATTTAAATTCTTGTATAATTAATTCTTGCATTAGTCACATTTATTCATAGCATTATTATAATAATAAAAAGCCCTATATAAATAATATTCGTGGTGTGTAACAACCCATATTTATTAATTATTGTGGAGGCACAAAAATATATATTCCATTATCATTTCAATTTTCAATTCTCATAGATTTTTCTTGCATTATATTTAATTATAGTAACCTTCTAGAAGCATGACCCACACTCCCTGGGTCCCACATGTCATACACTTCACCTCACATACATCCCATCACATAATTTCATCCACCAACATGTTTTCACTCACCTGACATCTTTCCACCGTCCAACCACTACCAACACAACATTATTTTGCGTAAGATCAAAACAAGGAAGCAAGTGGAGAGAGGGCAGCCAGGATGGGCATCACAAGTGGGCGCCCGCCCACCTACCAAGGGCGCCCGCCCTGTCCCCTCTTCCTCCTATAAAAGGCCACCTCCAGCTCCCCTTCTCTTCACACAAACACTCCAGAAAACCACACAAGCCTCAGTTTCCCGAGAAGGAGTTCTTGTAGTGAAGAGAAGAGAGTAGAGAGAAAGAGGAGAGTGGAAGGGAAGGTTGGAGTTCTTTTGAGAGAGTGATTATCACCTAGTAAGTAGTTGTCTAAGCGGAAGTAAAAGTTGTTTAGGGGGAGGCTCTACCAAAATAGAAACTTGTCTTGAACGATTAACCCCTGGACTACTGACACCCCGGACAGCTGATCACTAACATTTTATCTCACATTTTTCCACTAGTTGTGTTTTTGCCAACTGTTGTTTGCAGGATGTTTAAGAAGGTGAAGAATGCAGGGAAGGCTCTCAAGAACATTGGAACAAGGAGTTCATCCCGACACTCCTCACAGCCATCAGAGATGAGCGTCGACCCGACACCCACACAAGCTCCGTCATCTTCATCGGGTCAGCAAGTTAAGGTCCTTCTCAAGATAGGAGACCTTGGACTGAAGACCCAAAGGGAGAAGGAAGTCTATCAGCAGTTGAAGAACAAAGATTTCATTCATACCCCTACTCTCGATCCAATCCTACTACAAGAAACATGTATGGACACTGAATTTGACTTAATTTTTCAGATGATGGGTTGGACAAATTTTTGGAATATAACTGAGCTGGGTTCTCGTCTTCTCACCCTCGAATTTCTTTGCACTTTACAATACTATGAGGGGGGAATTGTTTTTCGGATGTTCAAACAGGAAATTACGTTGTCTTGGAGAGAGCTGAGCGACCATCTTGGTTTCTCTTCAAGATGCATCCTGAACATTGACTCCGATTTACCCAATTTTGAGAGACACCAGTTTTGGAGAGAAATATCTAGAGATAATTTTTATAGTCAAGCCCGAACCAGTGACATGGCACCCCACTCTTAGGATGTTCCACAAATGGCTTGGGTACAATCTTTTCTATCGTGATGATATTAGGAAAGTAAGAGTAGGAGATCTACAACTTTTATATGCTGCTATTAGTAAAGTACCCACTTCACCTGTTACACTATTAGTTTCACATTGGCTTAGTATACCTAGTCTTCAGGGACTAGTAGGATGTACTTCACTTATCACTCGTCTAGCCACTAATCTTCACTTACTAGAAAACTCATTGTTGGATTTCATAGAAGAGTTAAGAATTTATCATGGCTATGACACATTTAGACAAGCTCGGATGTTAAAGAAAGAGGGAAATGTAATGTATATGCTATATGATGATAAAGGCAAGATTCGGTAACCTAACCCCAACCTTGGCCTATACGTTGTGCAAAATCTTTTGATTGAGCTTGCAGCAACACCAGTAAACCAGAGAGCTCCACAGCGAGTGGCATCTGAAAGGGTGACCACCAACCGAGAACGCACCTGGTATAGAGCTGACCCTGGACCAGAAGAAGCAGCGCACCTGCATTATTGCGATTACAACCCTCGAGTCCTTCGAGACCCATGGGTTCGTCATGCGCAACCACAAGAGCCAACAGAAGAGACATGGCCGGAGAGCCAAGATGACCAGTGGACAAACTTGCCTTTTCATACGGGCAGGTACTCCACTGATCCATATGGAGCTTCAGGATCCAGACCTCCGCCCCAATTTGATGCAGGACGATACTCCGACGCCTCCTACGCTTTCACGAATGACTACTATCAAGAGGCCGGTGCTTTCTTCACTCGCACCGACAACACCCTCCTCGACATCCAGAACACGCAAGCAGAACATGGAAGACTCCTGGAAGAGCAACAAAAATAGAACCAGGACCATGCAGCTGCAGTAGAAGAGCTGAGACAAGATACAACAACAATGAACGACAACATCACAACCATGATGCGGTTCTGGAACATCGGGTAAGACCGACGTCAACATCCAGCTTGGGGGAGTTCCTCCCCAATTTATCAAGTAAGTTTTTATTTGCTCTTCTTATTTATTCTATTCTGTCTTAGTATTTAATTTATCTTAAAAGGAAAAACTTAGAAAACCAAATAAATATTTTCTTGCTTTAATTCACTGCACTTTAATAAACATGAAAACAAAATAAAAAGAGTGTGTAGATAAGTGTGCTTTATTTTCCTGCTAAGTTTAAACTCTAGAAAAATAAAAAGACCAAAAAGATGCATGATGGAAATGATGAACAAGTTGCTCTATTTGCTTACTTACAAGTACCTAGCTTTTATATTAGAATTCTTCCAGGAATTACTAAAACTAAAATCTTTGGGAAGCATAAAACTAAAGTCTAGGTAAGAGAAAGGCATGATATAAAGTTGAGCTACTGTTTATCTTGTTCCTACTACACTAAGTTCTGGAGATTTATTTTGAAAACTTACAAATCACATGATGAGTTCCTAGCATAACAAACTACCTACCACAGCCATACTTGCTATAACATCTTTTACTATATTCACATTGAGTTTGATCGAGCTGTGTAGACCCTTAGGAGCTTTTCATGTGGTTAAATTAAGATATTCACTTGCACACATCTACCACAGCATCCATCATCAATCATTAAAATTGCTAAAAATATTTTCACTCACTGTCCCGAATATTGTTATTCTCTCTCTAAAAAGATTCAATGCAGAAGAGGCATGGGTTATGCAAAAATATGCGAGGAAATAAAAAGGGGCAAGTGCCCGGAACCTTGAAAAAGAAAGAAAAAAAAGAAAGAAAAGAAAGTGAGACGAGAGGTAAAAATGGACAAGTGTCCGAAGTAGAATTAGGGGTACAAAGATGCCCACTTGAGCGGAAAAAATGGACAAGTGTCCGACAGTAGAATTAGGGGTATCTACTACCCACCTGAAAAAAAAAGAGATAGCCCATGTTCTCCCAAAGCAAAGATCAAAGAGGAGGAGAAATAGCAATATGAGGAGCAATGAGAAGTAAGTTTTATTATCACTTATGCATTTTCACCATCATTATCATTTATTCCATCACACATGCACATCTTGATTTAATTATATGCTGGGTTCCTTTGGATCCATGGCTCGATTAGACAACATATGTATGAGCTGTTTTTCACTCCTATGAGCTCCACTTAAATATTTCATTAGTTATAGGTAAGTGACATTATGGTAAGGATCCACAAATACCACATATAGAGAGACTTGAGAGAATCATTGCTGGGAACTCTGAGTTTTATTTTGAAAACCTATGAAAAACTCTGGAACAAAGGTGAAGTATAAACAGGAGGGATAGTGCTTGACTTAACTATTTTGTCTTTCGATTACTTAAGATTTAAGTGCAGGTACTAAACTCCACAACACTTCACTTTAATCTGGAAGAATTTTTATGTAAAAGCATGTGTGCCTGTCAGGAAAGAAAACATCGAAGCAACTCCTGATCCGTCTGAGTTTAGCTGTTTGCTCAGGGACGAGCAAAGGGTAAGCTTGGGGGAGTTTGTTGACGGTCCTTAAGTACTAAAATTAATAATCAAATAAACATGAAAAAGGATCAATATGAAACAAACATCTAGAATTAGGGTTTTATCTGACAGAATTCCACGAGTTTTGGTGTTTATCTATTTCTGCAGGGGTTTATCAGGAATTATGGAGAGAAGGCCCACATGTCATGTTTACAACGAGATAATTACGTGCCGCGCAATTTTCCTCAATCTAGAAGGGTCCAAAAGCCACGGGAACGAACGAGAAGGGATTCGGGCTCGGGGGCAGGGCGCCCGCCCACCCCCTTGGGCGCCCGCCCAGGGTTGGATTCCAAACAGGACTCTGCTTCGGGGGAAGACTCCACCGACCTAAGGGATCAATCTAAACCATAAAATCTATGTCGGTTTGATCCAATGGCTCACGTTCACTTGAGGGGACTATAAAACCAGACCCCCTGGCCCCTGGAGGAGAGGAGGAGAAATCATTATTCAGAGGTAGCCATCAAAGTTAGGGTTTAGAGCTTCTCTCCCACAGAGAATTAGAATTAGCTACTCTCTAATCTTTCAAGTTTAGAGGTTGATTAGATAGCAATTAGAGAAGTAGAGCACTACGCTCTGGATTCGGATCTTCAGTAATAAAGATTGGTATTATTCATATCTTTCTCTAATTCTTTGTTCTAATTGCATTATGTCTCTAATTATTATGTTCTTAGTTTGCTCTAGTTCTATATTTGATATAGTTATGATTGATAATGAGTTTATGTATAAGTTTGCAAAGCGCTTAGCTCTTGACGCGAGGGAGTTAGGTGATAGATCACATGTGAGCGTGGTGCTTAGATGTTATTTATCTGCAAATGATCCTATTGGCCGGGTCGTGTGGTAGTTCGCGATAGTGACAGCTTCGTTGATTCTTATATAGTCCACCCTCCGTTGATAGGACAGGCAGAACCGGTATTGTGTAGTAAATCATGCGATGCTCTGATTTACTTTATCAATGTCTACATGAATGAAGAGTCTTTTATGCTATATATGATCTTGTAGATAACTAGAGTAGATTTACTTTATATGATCTTTGTACACTCTGGCGCCATGCTAGGGATGACAACCTAGTATCTAAGTGGTGTTAGCTAGTGTCAACACAAGTCAATAAGTCAAATCAAGATGTGCATGTGTGGCGAGTGAATGGTGTATGGTGATGATGGTGATAACAATGGTGAAAGTCTAATTCTTTTGCTTTTTTGAGGGGATACATACCTTTCTTGCACTTTGAAGCTTTTTGAGGAGAATGAGATTCTCTATATTTTATTTTTCTCTCTTTTTTTTCTCAGGTGGGTATCTTTGTACCCCTAATTCTATTGTCAGACACTTGTCCATTTTTACCTCTCGTCTCACTTTTTATTTTCTTCAAGATTCCGAGCACTTGCCCCTTTTTATTTCCTCGTATTCATTTTTTTCCTTTCTTTTTTTTAGAGCACTCATCTCCTGAAATAATATAGCAAGTGGTACTAACCAAGATAACTCGAGCATTTATTTCACAGGGAATAACAGGGATAGGAAAATATTTTTGGCTATTCTCTCCCGGATTAGGGGTAGAATAATTTTAGGTGAATCTGGAGATTGAATTGAGTGGATGTATATGGATGCGTACTTCCGGAGTAGAAGCAGCATGTGTGAGTGAACGTGCAAGTGAATCTTGATTTAACCACATGACAAGCTCATAAGGGTCTACACAGCTTGACCACACTCAATGCTCATAAGCAGTAAAAAGTAAATGTGTGGCTCAAAGTCTAGCAAGCATGTATATATGGCTGTGGTAGGATTTTAAACTCTCATCATATAGGAACCCATCATGTGTTATTTTAAAGATTTTCAAAGATAAAATTCTCCAGAATTCTAGCATCTCTAGAAACAGATAAACAGTAGCAGCCTTCCCATATCATATCCGTTAACAACTTAGACTTTAGATCAAAGTATTCTTCCCACAAGTTCAGGTTTAGAGCAAATCTTAATTCATAACAGTCATGCCTAAACTTGAGAGAGATTTCAATTTTTAGAACTAGTCATGGCAGAGCAACTATTCATCATTTCCATGTGAGAGCTTATCATGAAGGTTCATAGCAAACTTTATTTATTTATTTATTTAGCAAACTAAGCAAAAATATATATATAAACATAGAATTTTTATTTGGGCATTTTATGATTATGCATCTTTTTACTATTTGAGTAAAGTATAAATATGAGTAGAACACTTAGCTCGATAAATGGGGGTGCTCTCCCCCAAGCTGGATTTTGATGTAATTTCTTCTGATGTAGCTAGCAGGCGACGGAGGTGTATTTGAATGTCGGCAGCACCCTGACAGCGATTAGGATGTCCTTCGTCTGCTAGTCTTCTTTGATCCTTGAATTCTGTGGAGCTCAAATAGACAACAAAGCTTTGTGGAACTGGTTAAGTGTTAGCATAAATATCTAGCCTTTATCATATTGAGCCTCCTCAATAAATATTATTTATTTAGCAGGATCATGCACTTATTATTTCTATATTTTTATTGTAAGATGAAAACATATTTATTTTATTTTTATGCCACCACAGTGAATGTACTTATGGGTTTTATGCCATGAGCATACTCACATGGGGCTTACTATTTTTAACATTTTTATTTTCTTTTTGAGATGGCATGAACCTGATTAACTACGCAAACTATTGAAAGGAAAAGGATAACTACCAAGTTTACCTCTTGGCGAGGCGTTCGGTGTTTTTAAGTCCTCCGAACGGGACTCTCCGTTTTCTCAGTCATCCTGGGATTCGCTGGATGGCGTAGTCGGTGATTCCGGTGGCGCCTCCTCTTCGTGTATAACTATCTTCTCTCCACACCTGACTCGGTGCTACGGTCTCCTCAAGACAGTTCTGTTCAAGCTGTATGTCTTCAGACCTTACTACTTCTCCTTCGTATTCTGCCCATCCGTCCTTGATGATTTGCCTCCTCTGGTTGTGGTTGCGTTGTCTTCTTCTTGTCCTCACCTGCTTAGAGTTTTCAACTATATAGTTACGGTCAGTAAAACAGCGGCGTACCTTCTCAGAGGGAAAGTGTATGTGGACTTTTCTTGTTCCAATGTAGATGATAACTTTGATAGTGTTGAGGAACGGTCTTCCAAGGATGATGGGTGGATCGTACTCATCTTCTCCCATGTCAATGACCTGAAAATTCTCTGGAGCTAGATGTATGTTGGTTGTAGGGGCATGGTTTCATGCAGGAGCTGATAAGTGACTGCGGTCATTATGTTGTCGTCAAATCCGGTGTCGTAGAGTGTCTTCTGAAAAGGGTATCCATTGATTGTGCACTCGATGCTTGGAACACCAGGGTCGTCCTTCTTGATTAGGAAAGGCGACTTGAGTCGACAATCTTGACCTCCTCCGACAAGGATCCAATGTTTTAAGTCTTCTGGACAAGACTTCTCACCGTCTTTATCCTTTAGGTGCATCATTTGATTAGGTGTGGACCTTGACATCTGTACCTCTTGATACGGAGTCACCTATGTTCTTCGTTTGCCCAGCAGTTCGAAGTGTGGCGTTGGCAATATCCTGCTCAGTGTGTTTGTGCTTGTAGATCCAGGTCCTTCACTTGGTGGAGTCTGGGAGTTGTAAAACTCCTCTATGTTTTGCTTGAAGTGTACCTATTCATAGAGACAAGGCAGAGATCAAGTGCATGGGCCCTATTGGTGAAAAACACCAACAGAACCATAAGTGTATTTTTCTTCTCTAACCTTAAGCATAGTGAGCAAGACAAAGTTGATGGATAATGAGTGTAGCATTTAATACATTTGTCAGATCAGATCGCTCAAACTTATGGAAAGATAATCTATCTATATTTATGTTTTGTTTATATCTTCCAAATATTGAATGTACAACATTTTAGCTTATATGATTAGGAGTGTGGGATCACGAAGGTAGTACTAAGAACAAAGATTAAAGGACTAAATATGTTGAATTAATTGGGTTGATTAATTTGGTGCTACAAATCATACATGTTTGTCTCTTTATTTTATGTGAACGCCAGAACCAAGGAGAAACTTATAAAAGCGATAGTCAAGTACCTTAAGATGTTACCACTACTAAATTCTAACCCTTGTGCAAGGACGAGAAAACATTGCGATAGAGCCAATTTGGTTGCAACAAGTAGATGTTACCACCAAATCACATTCGTTGGCAATGGTTGCAAAAAAGTACGTTGCAAGAAGTACTTGCAACCGATGGCTATTTCTCGTTGCAAGTGTTGGCATTTGTTGCAACCATAGATGTCCGTTGTCAATCATGGCAATAGGATGTTGTTGCAACATTCACAAACGTTGCAAGACGACCAGTTGCCACGCTCAGCTTCGTAACAATTGATGGTAATTGCAACGATTGTTATCATTGCAAAAGAATTTTGTTGCCATGCTATAAGGTTGTTGCGTAAGGTGCTATTGCAACGACTGTTAGACCGTGGCAAATACATAATTTGCCACGAAATTGCGTTCATTGCGAGAAATGACATGTTATTGCCACAATCTCTGTGGCGTGGCAATATTACTTTTTGCCATGATTTTTATTCGTTGGAAGAGATGATATGTTATTGCCACCTTTGTTATGCCGTTGCAAAAGCATCAATTGCCACGTAATATTAGACGTTGCAAGAGTCTGCTTCTTATCGCCATGACGGATATGTCGTGGCGACAATGTTATTTGCCACAAAGTTGTAATCATTGCAGGAGATCAAATTTTATTGCAACTGTTGAAATGTCGTGGCAATAGTACCATTTGCAATGTAAATACATTCGTTTGCATACCATATTGCCACGCATTGAGAGTCGTGGGTATAGGTTTTCTTTGCAATGCTAGTAAAATTTGTTTTTTGGTTTAACAATTCATCATTGCAAAAACAATAAACCGTAACAAAAGCAATTGCACTCGTATATAGTAACTATAATCAATCATCCAATATGTTCACAAATAGTTGGTACAATTATAAACAAGTGTACAATGCACTCATTTTTCCATCAGTTTCTAGAAATTGCAACTTCCTAACATCTATGCATCACTGGAGAGTTTTGTATCATCGATGCATGCTGTCACCTTGGCTATGTCCTCACTTGATTATGGGCCTGAAGTTCAAACCTTTTCCACCTACTACCAAAGTAATAATATTAGGATATTAGAAAATTTTATGTTTATTACTTCATGAACAAAAAGTTAAGAGATTGTAATATAACATGGTTGTAATTAGGCAGGATCAGTACAGTTCATGCACATTTTTGCTATCTGATTATCTGAATTCATGACTACAAACATATCTAAACCCTCTACAAGTTTGGAATAGTTCAGAGATAAGGCAATTTACATGGAATAGTTCATGAAAACAGAACTGTAGAAGCTGCAGTTTTCAGCACATATATAGAATGTATCACTACATCTTCTAGTTATACAAGAGTGCATAGGAATGCTGAAATATAACTAAAACATTAATTTGAAACCATTGCTGCATTAGTTTTGTGTAATAAGCATGACGGGACATCAAGGATAAATGTAGACACATGTGTCAATAAACTCCAGATTGGTGTGCAATCTGTATTTAATAACATAGCAAAACAAGAATTGCTCCCAAATCATATGTATTGCTCATGACATGGTAGTGTTAGTGCAGGACTGTCCACAATAGAGTCATGATAAAGTGAGCACAATTTAGGTTGAAAGTAGCTGATGTCATATAGCAGTTGTTACCTTCCTCCTTTTGCCATTTCTTGTTCTATTCAACAGCTGTTGTTGACTGATATATGTCTTATTTGCTGCCACATTTGCAGTGCTTTCTTGGAAAAGATTTTTGCTAAGATTAGTAACATTTTTACTAGTACGAGTAGGTGCATCTCCTTGTAAGGTGACAACACTTCCAGGCTGAGTCTACAAAACAGTAAATTGTTTAATCTATTTTACCAAAAGTTCAAGGTACATAGCTCAATATCAGTTGGAACATAGTGGAATAATAGTATTACCTGCTGTAACACATTTCCATTTTCATGCTCACCATTCTCATCGTCCTGTTGTGTCGTTGGTGTAATTTGTATATTGTCATTGTTTTGTGGGATACTCTATGCACACAAAAATTGAGGTAAAATATTAGCCATCATCATAATCTTAAATTTATTAAGACGACCAAGGATGAAAAATTATTCTCAAATATTACCATATTCGTAGTTCCTTCTTTTTGCTGCAGTAGCATATTACGAAGTTCTTGTTTCATCTCTTCTCTTAGTTTCATCTTATGATTTTCTAGATCGTCTTGCATCTTCCTCCTATCTTCCTCTCTCTCCCTTTCCCTTTCTATAGCTTCCTGCGCCATTTTTTGTTTCAGTGTCTCAATCTCTGCTTCAAAAGCAATGCTCCTCTCTCTAGCTGCAGCTTCAACACGTGCATGTACTTCAAGGTTCTCTTTCATTAGTTCTCTGCGAGTTCGATACTTAGCCAAGTATCCATGGCCATGTAATTTGGATGATTTGATCTGTGTGGTCTCTTTGTAGCACGATTGGAAAATCATGTTTTCCTCCGTAGCCGAAAGTGCTTGTCTATCAGGTTCTAAGCCAATCTCACCAATTTTAATGGCTGCATTTTCCTAAATGAAATAACAGATTGTATTAAGAGTTGGTTGACACAAGCAGGAGCTATTAAAAAGGATTGTGGAAAGATTTGCTCACATATACTGCAGCTGAAATAGAATTTGACCATTTCCCATGTTTTGTGTGAGTCGTCCTCCAAAGAAGAAGATCACTTGGCTCTTCACCAGTTTGTTCGTCTCTCTAGGATGGAAATACATATTTCATAAAACAAGTGTTGCATATTAAAATGGATGGACCAGATTACAGTATGTAATGATTACCTGCTCTAAGCTACACTGTGAGAAGCTTTTTGAACCCATCAGATGTGTGGTTCTTTGTTGCTGACGGTTGGAGGAGTTCTGGCTACTAACCTTCTGCAAAGTGACAACAAGTGTTATGTAACAATGGAACTTATGATTCATAAAGTTTGTTTGGCAATGTTGATTTTTGTAGAACTGACCTTGAATTTATCTGATCCAAAATACAACAGCAAGTAGTGCCACTCAAGAATGTTCAATTCTTCTGGTTTATTTCTTATTCTCTCAGCATAGGTATTGTAGGCCTTGTATGTGGCACTTAGAGCTGCTCGCCATCCTTTGTACCACTCGCTGGCAATGTGCCATATTTTCTCTTTTCTTTTTTCCTGAGTGTCTATGTTGGTGAAGTTCCATGTAAGCTGTTTAAATTACATAGCAATAAAATGGTTTATCACAATTTCTTTTACACATGACATGAGTAGGAATAAAGAAATAGTTCACATCATACCAGTATCTGTTCTGCAATTTTTTCTTTGACTTCTTCCTTTATATCCCTCCAACTATTTACCCCAATTAGTGGGTCCCATTTCCTAGTAAATAGTATAACCTCATCAACAAATGCACGCCTGTTTGGTCCAATTGGACCTCCACGCATTTCTGAAAATTCAATTGGGAGTTTTTGAGTGCGTTCCTTAATTCTCTTATTGGCTACTGCTAATAATAATGAACTGAGTTGTTGTAGCTTTGAATTAAGATATGTCAACCCAATATTCAAAGCATATTAATCATCACAAACCATTTTCCTGTACCCTGGCCTTCCTTGCATGACTTGGCCTATTTGAGAGTGGTGTTGCAATTACTTTCATCATTGTCACATCCAATTTTAAGGATAAAATTGAATGCGAAACCTTATGTGCGCCCAGAGATCAATCACACATAAGCCGACAAATTATAGGGAGTATCATCACAAGTGTTTATTACATAACGATATAACTCAGAGTCGTTACACAAATATAGCGGAAAATAAAAGATAACTCTAGCATGGAAGCTCCATCACACAGGCACGTCAACTGGTTGACCACAAGTCTAGAAATCCTCAGGGAAGTACTGGTAGTAGTCATTACCCATGCCATTTGTTACCCATTCGGGATTTTTATCAAAATAAAGAAAATAAACAAGTGTAAGTACACCTCGTACTTAACAAGTATAACAGGGGATTCATGAGGCTCAAAGGCTAGACACTGGTTCAACTGCATGTAGCTTTTAGTTGTCACAATTTTAGCATATGAGTAGCATCAAGTTGTCAAAACCCATAATAAACTCATGATCAGGTAAAGTGAATAAAGAATAGCATAAACAACATATTAACAATAATAACATTTAATGATTTTGCCATTAGTGTTCATTTATTCTGTATTGGTCCAAGGCCGCTCGTGACCGTGAGCACGGCTGATATATCAGTTTTACACTCTGCAGAGGTTGTACACTTTCACTGTGAGTCGTGATTTACCCTTTCGCCCGAGGTGATCAGCCCCTTAGCCCACTCCCAAGGAAGACCGGCAGGGTTCACTATGAAGCCTTTCAAAGGTTCGTCTAACAAGTTAGGGCCGCTAGGTTTCGTTAGTCAGTCCGTGTGACTCACCCGCAGGAATCCATGGTCTGCTATCCCCCACTTGCTCTACAAGGGTAACCACTAACAAGCTAGAAAAGGTCCTCATACTGAGCTAAAGCCAGAGTCATATAGCCCTCACAGTTGTACTGTATGTCCCGGGTGGTCAGATACAGATAAGTCCTTATGGAGAGAAACTAGAGCACCATAAAATAGCCCAATGCTCCAGCCCTCTTATCCAAAGTTGCTAAAAAGTCATCTTTTAATGTTTATTGCATAATTCTTTAGTCAATTTACAAGATTAGGGTTTAGTGGAGCACTAGCATAAGCTACCCAATGCATAACCATAGGTGACAAGGTATAAGATCAATACTAGGAAATCCTTATCAAGGAGACACATGCAATATGATTTGTGTGATTAAAGTTATTAGGAAACAAGGATGATCCCATGCTATACTTGCCTTGATCACACTGGTCCTGCTGATCCTGCTCGTAGAAGTACTCTTGTTCACCCACGAACTGCTCACCGTCTACTCGTAACCACCACATCAACAACAATCATCCAAAGGCAATCATGCAAAGCAAACAAGCCTATTATTAGAACAGTACACCAACAGTAATAAATAAAGATAAAAAGTTTATAAAACGAATCTACATCGCTCTACGATCACACAGACGTAAAGATCACGAAAATCGGAGTTATAACGATGAAGTTATGATTTTCCGAAGATTTACTTTAAATAAAAACTAGATTAAATCTAAACTCAGATTTAAAAAGTTGAAAACTTGTACTACAGTAGCATTAGACTATAGATTATGCGAAAACGAATCTAAAGCAACTTGAACGGATTAAAACGGAGTTAAAACGAAGTTTTTATGAGCAAAATAGATTCGATGGCAAAACTGTAAATCTGAGAAACTTCTTTTGAACTGCGCGGCTGAAATACGTTTTCCAACTTGAAAAGCGTAAAACGGGAAGGCGTAAAGGACTACGGGTTATAACATTAAAAAACGCAGGGGGTTTTATGAAAAATAGCCGGCCGAAGGGGTACCCTTCATCTGGGGCCGTTGGATCTCTAATCGGTGGCCAGGATTAGATCGGGGTGGGGGAGGGGAAACAGCCGGCCGGAGTTGGAGGTGCCGGCGGTGGCGCCATGGCCGAACACGGCCGGAGCTCGCGGTTTGCGCGATTTAGGGCACGAGTGACTAAACCGAAAGCACCGGAACACTTAGGCGCTCGATGCGAACTCACCTAGGGCCAAGCTTGGAGCCGAGGAAGTCCGCTGCGAGCTCTCAACGGCAAGAGGCGGGCGGCGGCTCTGCAAGAAGGTTCGGCCGAGGTTAGCTACGCACAGAATACACGAAATCGCGAAAGAAGCGGTTCGGCGACTTTGCAAGCGTGACGGGAAGACCGGCAAGCTGCTCACGCGGCTCGGGGTGCACTGCAGCGGCGGATTGGGG
Organism: Sorghum bicolor; assembly: GCF_000003195.3. Classification (NCBI taxonomy): domain Eukaryota; kingdom Viridiplantae; phylum Streptophyta; class Magnoliopsida; order Poales; family Poaceae; genus Sorghum; species Sorghum bicolor. The sequence continues at coordinate 29,133,555 of NC_012870.2, read as the reverse complement.
ATTCGGCGGATCTCGGCAGCGGATTCCGGTGAGTTTCACGCGGCGGCTGCGGCTCGAGATGGATGGAGGGGCTAGCGGAGCTTCGGGGCGATATTTAAAGGACAGCAGTCGGGCGAAATCCAGACTGCGTCGCGTGAAACTCGCGCGTGGTTGAGGTGCGGCTCGTGTCCGGCTCGGACACGAGGTTGAAGATGAGCCTGACAGGGCGGTCCCACCTGGCAGTGGCACTAGAGCGCGGGACCCGGCCGTCAGCTGCTGAGGCAAGATGGGGGAGGCGCGGGCGCTGATTGTCCCTCTGGGCCGCGAGGTGGGCCGCGCGGGCCCTGGCTGGGCCGCAGCAAGAATGGAAAGGGGAAATGCGGACCGCGGGGGGGGGAAGAAAGGGGTTGGGCCAAACCCGAGACAGGGGGAAATAAAGAGAAACCTTTTTCATTTTCTAATTTAAGTCTTGCTCAAATATTTGAAAAGAAAAGCAAAACCAATTTGAAAAGAAAACTTCACTCAACAAAATACATGCAGCAGCATGAATGCACATACATTTTTCTAGATCCTATAGTGAATTTTATTTCAAAAAAATTATTTTCTTACTATTCTTTAGTGCTCACATCAAATAATTAAATCAATTAGCCTATTTGGAAAAGTGAAATTTTTAGGGTGTTACAATCATCTTCAACTATGATGCCATCTGTGTCACGTTGCTCGACAAATGCCACTGCACACATGGTTGAATGCTTCGGTTATTTAAAAATAGGAGTAACATACATTTGTTGCAAAAGGAAAATTACTTACTAATTTCTGCAATGTCCCCTTTCATCCTTAAAAACTCCCTGTATGTGTGGACTGTTGCATCCCTAAAGTCATCCTCTAAATCTGTTAGTCACGAAAACCATGTTAGATAAGGTTTAGCTTCTATAAAGATGTTAAGATTCTGAATAATACAATGCATACACAGAAACATTGATAGTATACCTTTGGATTTCTCCACTGGTAGCTTTTCTAGCCAGACCTTGTATTCATTGAATACATCATGCATAAACGGATGCTCATCTTCTCCGGGCTGCTGCCTTGGTCGCTTGAGGGGGGTTATGCTGACTGGTTGTGTTGTCTCTTGCTGCTGCGAGAGTACTAGTCTGATTTCCTTCTCCATTTCGTTGTCTTTTATCATAATCTCTGCATGTTTCATATAATCGATGGGCTGTAGAGTAGCTACATCTCGTCCACAACGCTTCTTGTAGTATAAAAAGTCACGGGCAGCATAGCCAAGCTGGTCCTTAATAGATGTCAAGACTGAGAACTTTATAGTAGGCCTTTCTACTTTGAACATTACATACTCATAATCTGGTAGTCCATTCTTGCAGTGAACATAAATAGTCCAGATTTCACCCGTGCCACTGCAGTCATAGAACAATGGTTCATAAAAGAACAAGTTAAAAAGGTGCAGTATTTTCCATTGATACAAACTTAAATTCAACAAGAACTATTCACAGGAGTTATTTCAGGGTAGTAATCTAAATCTGAAATTTCAGGGTGTTGTGTTGAAATTTCAGGGTACTTTGAATCTGAATCACTGCAGTTTCACGACACCTTAAACCCACCACCAGAACAAAAAAATTTACAACAACCCAAGCATGCAAATAAATAGCAGCTAGTCTGGTTCAAATTAAATCAGCACTAATGTGATACTAACACTTAGTATTTTATTTCCCATCAGACAATGAATCAATTAGAAATGAGCAAAAAACTTTCAATTATTTAGACCACGAAATCATAGGAGAGGTTTGCTTCTACTGAATAATTCAATCATAATCAATTTAGAAAAATTACGAAAGTATACCCAAAACCCTAATTAAGACCACATATAGTTCAGACCCTAAGGGCACGTACGGTTCCAACGGAATCTAGTGCTTGAACCGATCCGGCCATGATCATTGTTGTATTTTACACGGCTAACAATCACCAGGAAGAGCTCCGGCCGAAAATCATCGTAAACAGAACGGGCCCTAATTAACAAAGTAATCGTTCCCCTTGTGTGTGGCACTGCTATGGTGCAAAAAAACATGAATCAAACAAACTAGATTAAGCAAACAATGTACCTGGGGGTATATGGGCAAGGGAACCCATTTTCATCTTCGGTTTCAAGGATGGCTTCAGTATATTGAGAGGCGCCCAAGGAGGTGCCGTCATTTCTGGTGGTCATGCCCAGGGATGGAATTGACGTCGTCCTCGCTGGAGGCGTCGTGGGGGGCGTCCTGGTACTAGGTGTTGTTGATGGTGTCTTGGATGGCGGCGTCGGCTCCATGGAAGTCGCAGTCTTTGTGTCCTGGCCGATCTAATTTGGGCTCACGGGAGGGGAGGGGAGGGGAGGGGAGGAGTTAGATTAGTATATGGCAGGTTATTTTATTTTTTCCACGTAATTGGCGCGCGCGGTGGGTCTGGAACCAAATTTTATGGCGCGTAGGGAAATTTTGGCAATCAAATTATGGCAAGAGTACTCCAGCAATAGTTTTTAGTTTCCAGTAAATTTGAAAGATAGCGAAATAGCATATGTATTTATAAATATTAATAAATCACATATAAATTTATTTGACAATATTTTCTATTAATTTTTTGAAGCATAATATTGTTCATCAATATCATGAGTTACACAAGTGACACGTATTATTCAGTTGGTCGACACATCGTCCTTGGTATGGCACATGACATGGCAGTACATATGAAGTTGTTCGTCGATGTGTCGTGATCGGTATGGTATCACAGAAACTTGTTGATTATGATCAGACACTCGGTGCCATATGACATAGCATTGGATGGCAAATGTCATGGCACTCGATAGGATGAGACTACATATGAAGTTGTTCGTCGATGTGTCGTGCTCGGTATGGCATCACGGAAACTTATTGATTGTGATGGGACACTCAGTGCCATACAACATGGCATATGACATGGCACTTGATAGGACGAGACTACATATTAAGTTGTTCGTCGATGTGTTGTGCTCGGTATGACATCACGGAAACTTATTGATTGTGATTGGACACTCAGTGCCATACAACATGGCATTGGATGGCATATGACACGACACTTGATAGGACGAGACTACATATTAAGTTGTTCGTCGATGTGTCGTGATCGGTATGGCATCACGGAAACTTGTTGATCATGATCAGACACTCGGTGCCATATGACATAGCATTGGATGGCAAATGTCATGGCACTCGATAGGATGAGACTACATATGAAGTTGTTCATCCATGTATCGTGCTCGGTATGGCATTGCGGACTGGAAAATTGCGATAAATTTTGAGAGAAATAATTTGCAAACAAAACTAAAGTGTTAGCGCAAAGGGGTTAGAGAAATAATTTGCAAAAAAAACTAGAAAGTGTTAGCACAAAGGAGTTAGAGAAACAATTTTGAAAAAAGAGAAACTAAAAAATTTGGCCTTTCTTGGGCCTACCAAGGTCCAACAGGCTTGCCAGGCTCGACCAGCAAAGGGAGCCCAGCAGAGCCACCGTGGCCAAGCAGGCCCATGTTAAGCACAGATATAGTTTCACACACATGTCAAGGAGTTCGACCTGCATCAGTCGATCGAGCTTTTAAGCGTAGCATCGCTTCACTGAATTCCCGAGGTGGTACTAAGTGGCAAGCGTCAAAATGACCTGAACAAATATCACTTACAAACTGGGAATGGGCCGGCCCAATCGACCTGTGAAGCCTTCTCATTGTCCACCCGTGAAGCCTTCCCTTTCTCCACCCGTGAACCATTCACCTTCGTCATTCGTCAACTTCCCCACTCACGCGGCGGCGGCGTCGAGGCGAACTCATCTCCACGGCGGCAGCGGCATCGAGGCGGGCTGATCTCCATAGAGGCGGCGGCCGCGGCCAACATGGCAAGAAGCAAGCGCGGCCACAACGCTCGGACCCAAGCGCGCAACTCGCGCGGGCAGTTCTGAGCCGCGGGTGAGATTCATCTACTCCGACTCTGAGTCGGACTATGACTCCAATCTGGTGACTCCAGCCCCGACTCTGACCATGGCGAAGACGAAGAAGAAGAAGGTAACATTTCAATCTGGTGCATTTCAGCCCCGACTCCAATCTGGTGCATTTCATTACCTCTATTTAAATAGAAATTAGATAATCTGCTTTTAGATCCTAGGGGGTCACAGATCCTGTGCAGTATTCTTTTACTAAAAAACTTAAATTTTAGTAATGAGTAAATTATACAAGAGGTACACCAACTATGGAGTTGCCAGATTGTTTAACTAAATTAAGCATTTTACAAGTTGTTGGGGTTATCTGCACCCATTAGCCTAGTTGTTGTACTCTGAATGCAATTTACTCTTTAGTAATCTTTTATAAAACTATGCCAAGCCATGTTGTCTGTAGACTGGTTATTGAGGACTATATGGAATTTTTCTTATATGAGGACTGTATGGAATTTTTATCTGCTTAATAATAAAATTCTTGTCTTAAATAGAAACTAGTTTTATTATCTGCTTAATTTTTTACTATGTTGTTTTAGTACCGGGATACAGTTACAGCAGCAAAATGCATGGTGAAATAAGAATTTCTGTCTCTATTTCTCTATTCACATACCACTCTATCAAGCCAAACTGCATGCCCCTGATGCGGTGCTCTAATGCCCGGAGAGAATGATTTCTAGGACTAATCTATTGGTTGACATCTAAAGGATGTAGACAATTCTTGTTTTCTTATTTTTCGAGTGGCCATGTTGACAATTTTGATTGACTAAAAGTAGACTGGTTCTCTATATGGCTTTGTTCTGACAACAATTCACTAGCAATCAGAAACCAGTTTGGTGCATATATAGTTGGTTCTCGACAAATTTGTGTTTTTTTTAAATTTAGGTTCAAAATGTGCTCACATGTTATTTATAGTCCAAGGTTCAGCGCACGCGCGAGTTAATCATCATTGATTCTGACTCTGATGACAAAGTGAAGACTGCTAAAAAGGTCTGCAAAGGGGAGGCATCAACCCCGACGAAGAAGATCTACACAGGGAAGGTAAGAGATTCAGAGTTAGGCTCAGCTGATGAGGCTATGTATGATGGTTCTACTAGTTACTCATAGCATTTATTTCTATTTTTGTATTGAAGGCTCCTATTGCAAGTGAGGAGGAAGTCAATGACTCGTGGTACACTGATTCCAGTAGTCAGTATTCGGACTACATACAATCAGAGGATGGACCTACCGAAGGGGGACTCGCGAAGGGGGACTCGTGAAAGCCTTAGTGGAGGAGGCTAAGGCCGATGCCAAAGCTGCAATCGATCATTATGCAAAGAAGGCAAACAAAGAAGTTGACCAGGTGTTTGATAACCTGTACTATGACATCAAGGACAGTGTACCACTGGACGACAAGAAGACAACTGGTCGCAAAAAGTGAATTCCATGTCTGAAATGCAAGCTTGACATGTTGGTCATCTTTTGTGGTAGTGTCAGTAGTAGTAAGAAATAATTAAAGCACTGTATGTGCTTATGTGTGGTAGTTGTAAGACCTGATGGAACTAGGTTGTCAGACCTGCTTGACTATGTAAGACCTGATGGAAGCACTATGTATATATGCTATTGCATGCTACCTGTCTAGTGTCAGTTACTATGTCGTGAGTTACTTCTCTAATTTTTGTAAGGCTACAATCAGCATTGTAGTAAACAACTTGTACCATGTTGCTGCAAAACCAACACCTGAACTAAAAATACTAGGTCATGGGAAACAAACAATCAGAGGATGGATCGAATGAATGGCAAGTGCTAAAATGTGGTTCACCAAAGCAAAAGATGTACATGTCTGCAATAATATTAGATTAATACAAGTTTGTCTTTGTTCTTTGCTGAGGAAATCATAATATCTTCTCCTAAAAAAAATCATCATCAGAATCTTCTCCTAGATTACTGAATGGAGGGATGACTCCATCAGCAATGTAAGTGTCATCTGGGTCCTCATCTTCAGCAATCAGGTCGTCATGGTCAGGTTCAGGCATGGCTGTTGCAAGAGCCTCCTCAATAACACTAGCATCAACACTAACCCCCTCAAGACTGGACCTACTCCAAGTTGTCACATCTTCATTTTGTTGTTCAAGATTAATATCTTCCACTCCCACAACGGATTCCAGATCCATCTCGCCATCCGCATCAGTACCTACTCCATCAGGCATGGCGAACAGGTTTCTAGGCTGCACTCTAACAACACTGCACCAATCAGGTTTCTTACCACTTTTCATATAACACACTTGCTCCGCTTGTGTGCTCAGGATGTAAGGTTCATTTGAATACCTGAATCGAGTCATATCAATATCGATGACCCCATATCGATCCTTATTGTACCCTCTAGATTTGTTGGTACTTACTGCAGGGACATCAAACCACTCACATTGAAACAACATTACTTCCTTCCCACCATGAAAATCAAGGCAGATGATCCTCCTGAGCACGCCATACCAGTCCATGTTTCCTGTACTTTCATCGCCCCTCACAAATATACCACTATTTTGAGTAATTAAGGAGTCCTCTATGGAAGACACCCGAAAAAGGTAGCCATTTACGAAACACCTGGTGAAAATACGAGCCCGGTCGTCTGGTCCATGAGATAAATACAAAATCATGTCATTATCTATTTGTCCTTGTGCGTACAACATTTTGATCTGCAGTAAGCATCATTTTTATAATATATTAAGGTTGAATAAATCAACAAGTAGCGCATGCAAACTAAACAGAATAAATATGGATAAATAAATCACTCACTTTACGCTCAAACCATGATACAAACTCCTCCTTGTGTCTTTTATCAACTTGTCGAGGGCTAGTTTTTTCCAGTTCTTCAATATGCACACTTCGGGCCACATCAATCAAAAATATGGATCATTAGTTACATATATATTTTAAATATTTGTGAGCACATAAGAAAATAAGTTATTGAAATATGGCTTACTTTATCCATGGAGTGACCTCGTCACAGTTGGTCAACATGTAATGCCTCATCCTAAGCAGATCAGCATCACATACTTTCTCGAGACTACTTCCTTTCCTATGGTAGTCAATATTCGTAAATATACTGAGCCCAGATGGTGGCTCACTAGCAGCAGCGCTTTCATGACGCTCTGGACGATTCAGCTTGGTACTCATATTTTCAAAAAAGTGGGAACAAAATGTGAGGCACTCCTCAGATATATACCCCTCTGCAATTGAACCTTCAGGTTGCGCTTTGTTTCTCACATAGACTTTAAGAGTGCGAAGGTACCTCTCAACTTGGTACATCCATCTATAGCAAACAGGGCCTCCAAGTCTAGCCTCATCAGCAAGGTGAACTGGTAAGTGCATCATAATATCAAAAAAAGCAGGCGGAAATATCATCTCCAGTCGACAAAGGGTCTCCCTAATCGAAGTGCTTAGTCTTTCAATTTCTGAAACCTCCAACTCCTTTGAACATAGTGAGCTAAAGAACCTACATAGCTCAATCACCGGGATCACCACATCTTCAGGTAATATGTTGCGCACCACTAAAGGCAAAAGTTTTTGCAAGATTACATGGAGGTCATGAGTTTTAAGTCCAGAAAGCTTGCAACCATTGACATCCACACATCTCCTAATATTTGCGGCGTAACCATCAGGAAACTTGACGCCATGTAAAAATTTGCATAGAGTTTCCTTCTCATCCTTACCAAGAGAGTATAACGCTGGTGGCAAGGTGTACTTACCCTTTTGAAGCACTGGATGCTGATCCTTCCTTATATCCAAATGTTGCATATCAAGTCGGGCCTTCTCACTATCCTTGGATTTTCCTTCTAACTGCAGCAATGTCCCCAATAAGCTCTCACATATGTTCTTCTCAATATGCATGACATCCAAATTATGTCGTACAAGTAATGATTCCCAGTAAGGAAGCTCAAAGAAAATACTCTTCTTCCTCCAATTGTGCCACCTATTTTCTTCATAACGTTGCATTCTTTTCCTTGTATCCTTTCCAAAAGTCACTTGCTGGAAACTCTCATAATCTTGCTTCACCTGCTTACCACTTAGCGGCTCTGGAGCTTCCCTGGTTTCAACCTTATTATTGAAGCTCACCTTGTTCCTTCGCCACTTGTGGTTTGAGGGCAAAAAACGGCGATGTCCCATATAGCAATGCTTTGAACCATATTTTAGCCATAAGTAATCAGTATGCCTGTGACAATACGGACAAGCAAACTTGCCTTTCATGCTCCAACCAGATAACATCGCATATGCGGGGAAATCATTAATTGTCCATAATAGAATTGCATGTAGAGTAAAATTCTTCTTCTCCTTCTCATCCCATGTTTCAACTCCTGTAACCCACAACTCAAGTAGTTCATCAATGAGAGGCTGCAAATATACATCAATATTTTGTCCAGGAGATTTAGGCCCAGGTATCAACATTGACATCATCCAATAAGGTTGTTTCAAACATAACCAAGGAGGCAGGTTATAAGAAATCAATATCACAGGCCAACAAGTGTAATTGACATTCAACATACCAAATGGATTGAAGCCGTCCGATGCAAGTCCCAACCGAACATTACGTGGATCCGAATCAAATTTCTTATACTTTTTATTCACATGCTGCCATGCCAATGAGTCTGTTGGGTGCCGCATTTTCCCATCACAGACCAATCCTTCCTTGTGCCACCGCATCAATGATGATGTTTTCTTGGACATATACAATCTTTGTAGTCGAGGAATAAGTGGAAAATACCTTAGAACTTTGCAAGGAGTGCGCTTCTTCTTTGCGCCACCACTTTCACTAGACTCACCATTCTCATCAGCTTTTCCGTTGTTCTTCCATCTACTCTCACCGCATGTTGGACATGTGACCAAATCAGCAAACGGCCCACGAAATAACACACAGTCATTTGTACAAGCATGGATCTTAATGTAAGTGAGGCCAAGGTCGCGGATAATCTTCTGTGCTTTCTCATATGTGTCTGGGATACAATGTCCTGGTGGGAATGCATCAGAAAATAATTCGAGTACTTGCCCTGTTGACTGGTTACTCCATCCACTCATGCACTTCAGCTGAAAGAGCCTGACCATGAAAGATAACTTAGTAAGTTGGGAGCCTGGTCCCAACTCTTGCTGTGCCTCTTTCAATAAATCAAAGAATTTCTTTGCACTCTCATTTGGCTCTTCATTATCATTACCACTAGACGCACCCCTAATTAATGCGGACACCAGATTGTTACCAAATGATGCATCATCTGCCACACCTTCATTTGCATCCCTATCATCATTGCAAGGTGGATCATTCACTTTCTCTTTTACAAAATTCTCGTCAAACCCTTTTGTTACCAAGTGCATCTGAACCTCGGATTTTGTTTTGTACACAACTCCACGACACCTCGAACATGGACATGCTGTAGTTTCTGATGTATAGGTTCCTTCAAAAATAGTATCAATAAATTTGTCGAGTCCGGCTTGCCACTCAGCTGTTGATCGGGACAACAACATCCGGCTCCAATTATTATCATGTGCCATGATTTCTAACTTCCAATTGTCACTAGATCAATTTTCCTGCGAAAAGATATTTCAAAGACATAAATAAACCAAAACTTTTTATGATCTCATTTAATATATGAATCTATATATATCTGGCCATGAATTATTGTAAAATTGGATTAACTAAATAAGCATCATAATTAAGGTGCACAAACCATTTTTTACAAGAACAGCTACTGCATTTGATTTATTACAAGAAGAGCTACGTACTGCATGTGCTGATTAACAAAAAAGAACATTATGCATGCATGCACACGCACAGCACGTACGTCCATCAGCAGCGAGGGCAGCGACGGCCAATCCTGTGTCGTATCTCTGGCCGGCCGGTGATGGAGGACGTCGTCGATCAGCAGCGAGGGGAACAGCGGCCACTAGCAAGGGCAGTGAGGAGATCACCGGCGGCCACCAGCGAGGGCAGCGACGGCGGCCACCAGCGAGGACAGCGACGGTGGCCACCAGCGAGGGCAGCGACGGCAGCGAGGAGATCGCCGGACCCGAGTGCGAGGAAGAATTAGGGCCGGCAATGGACGAGCGCGATACAGAGCAGAGAAGACCGATCGGTTGCATCGAGTAGATTAATCTAGCTTCCATTATGTAATTAAACACGTTTACGTTATTATATATATCGTGCTGTGGCTAGAGAAGCCACAAACATCAAAAGGTTGGGATGGTTAGTGTGTGGCTTCTAAAACTCAGAGGTTCCAGGCTCGAATCTCATTTGAAGCGTTTTTTTATTTTTTTTAATATTATATTAAACATTTTAACTGTATAGTATTGCAACAGCAACAAAACTATTAGCAATGGAAAATCAATCGTGGCAAGAGTGACTTTTTATTGCAACCAAGAAATAAAAGCGTTGCCAAAGCATCTTAGTATTGCAACGATAATAAAGCTCTCAGCAACGGAAAATCAATCGTGGCAAGAGTCACTTTTTATTGCAACCAACAAGTAAAAACGTTGCAAAATCATCTTAATATTGCAACGACAACAAAATTCTCAGCAACGAAAAACCAATCGTGGCAAGAGTGACTTTTTATTGCAACTAACAAATTAAAGCGTTGCGAAATCATTTGAGTATCACAACGAAAAATAAACTCGTAGCAACGATAATCTATTCGTGGCAACAGTGAACACTTATTGCCGCAGAACTGAATTGCGTGGCAAAAACTCCTAGTTTTTGCAACAATCTCCACACTTATGGCCACGATACAATTTGCGTGGCAGGAATAGCATCTATCGCAACCAAAAGTTCAAATCGTTGCGAGAGAAGCCCTTGTTGCAACCAAATCAGTGTCGTTGCACCATAAAAGCGTGGCAAAAGGGGTAAAATTTAGTAGTGTACCTTAATTGAAGAGTGATGGTATAGTATCACCTTATGGAAGCTTTCCTTTCTTAGCGGTTGTGCATCGTGTTTGTGGCACCCTCCATGGATCATCTCTTTATGATGAATGAGCTATGTCCTTCTTGTGCAAGTCGTTAAATTTCATGTGTCTCCTTTATCTCCAATGTGAGTTTGTATCTCAGGACTTCCTAGGTTGATATTGAAAGTTTTCCTGTAGGGGTTAGTCCAGCAAAATATACCAATGTCTACACAAGCAGTTTTTAGTTCAATAACCGAACTAGACTCCATGTCTAATCAGATTAAGGAAAGCTATTTAACCTAAGCACCACGCTTAATTTAAATGCCAATGGGAGTATGTCCACTACTTCCAAACTAACACTTACTAGGATAAACAAAGGTAGCATGATGGCTTTTATAGGGATCTACTCAAGTGGAGATGAAGTAGTGTGATTAGTATTTAACAAATTAAGCATGTCTCAAAGGTAAGGACAACCAACATAGCAACATGGCAAATGATGTTTTTATGTAAAGTACTCCCCCAATCTTGAATTTTGCAAAATTCAAGATTGGATGAATTTAATTCAAGGTTGCATGATGATTGGTTGGACATACCTTGTGCTTGTCATTCCTCAGATCTTCTTGCTCCAATCCTAGAAAGGTTAGTGACAAGAATACCCGAAGGAATATTTCTACAATTATCTTTATATGCTCCATACACAAGGCAATGTTGCAAATAATTAGAAGTTCATGTTACGATCTGATAAGTGCTTGTTTTAGGACACTAAGCTTGTCCTTGGGAAACCATCAATTTATGTCGGCGAAGTGGTTTCCCCTCCGACGCTGACCTGTATCAAGATCAACTCAACGAGATCTGCAATATTTATTATAGACATATGCATCGATAACCGCCCTTTTAAAGTTTTTATAAATAGAAAGGAAGAGAGGGTTGGAGATCTCAAATGCGGTGATGTTGGAGAGATCAATTGATTGGGGAGATGTTTTATATGAGCAAGGATTTGGTGAGGTATTTATGAAATAACTTCCATGCTCACTGTTGTTTCTCTCATTCTCAAACTCCAAGGATGATTCTTCATGAATGCTTAAAATTCCTCTAGGATTGTCTCTCAAGTTTGTTTTATCTATCCATTCAATGGTGATAGCACATGGATTTTTAATGCCCTCTAGCCATTGATGTTGCTCTTCTCGATCCTCCTTCTTATGCATGGGATGTCTAGAGATATTCATAGGATTATCGGGAGGTTCAAGAGAAAGAGCATAGTAGAAATTATTAAGCTCAAGGATGGGTTGGATAGCCGAATCATGGGATTGAAATGTTTGGAAATCGGTTATTGAAACTTCCTTTCCTTGTCTGGGAGATGATTCCTTCTCTATCTCTAGGAATTTTTTATGAATACTAGTGCAAGAAGGATGTCCACAAATGAAGACATACCTTCCTTTACTAATAGATAAAGAAAGAAAGACTCTACCAAAGGTTATATTATTAAGACCAATGTGAAAATATCGAGGAAAACATGGTCTTGTAGGGCTAGGTTTAAACCAAAGTTTATAGAAAGATTAAAAGATTCCCTAGGTGTAGCTAAAAGTGCATTATCTTCTTGATTAAAAAATAGGACCTCGGCTATAGAAAGGGGTTGGTTTTGACCTATTGCAATCAACTCCGGGCACAGATCATAATTAGGGGCAGGACTTGTTGACTCCCATGGTCTATGGCTGGTCTCCGAAGGTGCAAAGAATTCAATAATAGGTATGGAATTTGAGTTATCCATAAAGATGAAAAAAATAAAAAGATAAAAGAATAAAAGTATAATACAAGATAGTAGCAAGATTCAAAGTTATGTCAGCAAACCGTCTTTCTCCCCGGCAACAGCGCCAGAAATGCTTGTTGATATTTGGTAACGCAATCAGGAAATGATCCGCAAGCCCACGGATATCGGTGAGCATTTCACCCGGGAGGTTATCCAGAGTTATCGTATTTATGTTTTTACAACTGGGAGAAAGGGTGCATCTGACTAACCAAATCTATTGCTACTATACCTTTAGGCTACAAAGAATGTTTCTCGATGTGAGTGATGTATAGAGAAGACTGCAACCGTAGTCTCGTTCTAACCTTGGTAAGGATGATCTACTGTTCTATTGGGGAAGCTTACGGAATCTAGTCACCACAGAGGATGTTCGACCCGCACCTATAAACCTACCCGTCCTGCTAACAAGATATGGTCTGCAAAGGTATCTCGGAAATGTCACGTTCCTCGCTACTACCACGGTCCAGCTAGTCAGAGGATATCTATGAGTACCCTAGCCTAAACACCACGTTTACGCTAGCAATGGTTACTCTAATACTCAACCGGAAGAGATTAAAGTAAACTCATAAACCAAAGAACAATAAAACAAGAACTTACTAGAATTAGAAGTCGAATTACTGAAGAATCCTAGGAGCAAGCCTCGGGTTAGGAGACTTGATCCCGCAGGTACAACCTCAGAGTAGACACCGACAGGCCGGGCTTCCTCCGATCTACACCTCCACTCTATCTCTCTCAATCTAGTAGAAACTAGAAGATCTAATTCTACTCACATTGGATGCTCAGCCTAAAAGAAATTTTATTTAGAGGAGAGGTATTCCTTGGAGGGCACCTCTCAACTCTATGATGAACTTGTTCTCCTCCAGGGGCCAGGGGCCTTGCTTATATAGTCCTCCTCCTTTGTGCGTTTTTGGTTCAGCAGGCGATGTGGTACTAAACTTCCCACCATATCTCATTAAAATGCACATAGGCCTTAATGAACCAAAATCTGATTTGGGCCCAATTAATCCCGCAGCTCTTTTATGTGGAGTCCTTCTTTTATTAATATCTCTTGATTCTGAACTCCAAATATAGCAAATAATATATGCATTTCGATCAGCTCGACGAGATCTTTGTAATGGTGTACTCCATTCTGTGATTGGTGCTTGTACCAGGGCGGGCGCCCTGCCCCCGAGCCCGTTCGGCCTCCCGTTCGTTCCCTTGGCTTCTGGAGTCTTCTAGATGATAGAAAATTGCGCGGCATGTTAATATCTCTATGTAAACCCGACGTGTGGGTCTTTCCTCTATATTTCCTCATAACCCTCTACAGAAATAGACAAACACCAAAACTCGTGGAATTCTGTCAGATAAAACCCTAAGTCTGGGTGTTGGTTGTATTTGGATCCTTTTCTTTATCTATTTGATGATTATATTTGGTACTTAAGGACCGTCAACACTTATGTAGCTTGTTAGTTACCTTCTTGCTTGTGTAGCAAGAAGTAGCTCTCATTACGTGACTAATTTAGTTTGTGTATCCTTGTTAGTCATATTGCTTAGTTTGTGTAGCTAAGTATTTTGTGCTCTCTTATTTTGCATTGGTTGCCTTGTTATTGAGCACTTCTAATGAGCTTAGGAGCTTTGTGCTTTTTTCTTACTAGTTGTGTAGTAGCTCCTCCGGCTTGAAGTACTAGTTGCATAGGTTTGTGCGACCTTGCTCATAGAATTGTTTAGGTCAGCTCTAGCTAGACCGACACCTTAGTTGCTTGTTTAGGATCTTTTTAAGGTACTTTTGAATTTAGATAAAGGGACAAAGTCTTGGCTAGACCAATAGTTTTAATTCTGTATTTGTTTGGTAAGCTGACGTGATAACGTTTTAGAAAGAACTATTTACCCCATCTAGTCTGCCATCTCGACCCTTCACCTGGGGTTGCCAAATTACTGAAGTGTGCTTCAGATGGTTGTCCAACTTGGTTGGAGCATCCTTGATTGGAGCATCCACATCCCATAGAATGCAAGTACAGTTCCACCAGGTGCTTAGGGGTGTGGCATTTTCTAGTCTGGTGGATGTAGCAACCACACTTTATACAAGTTGTGGACTTGTCTTTCAACATGGAATTGTTGCCCTTGCCCTTAGCATCTCGAGGCTTACGAGATCCCTTGCACTTCTTCTTGCCTTTGGAGGGTCAAGATTGTCATTTTTTTAGCATCCTTTGGTGTTCGTTTCTGAGTATTGGCATGTACTTTTAGCAAAGGCTTGGCACCAATAAGTTCTTGATTGGAGTTCTAAATGAGGAGCTCATTGTGCCTCTCTGCCCAAAGTACATGTTTTATTTTATGCACATTTCACATAAGGGCTCTGAGGCAGGTGTTACCTTTGCCCGCCACGGTTATTCATGGCCGGATGAAGCCAGCCAGCCCACTGGACAATCACCACGCTTAATAATTAACCGTGGCCGATATTGTAAGGTAACCGCCACGGTTAATGAGTTATTAACCGTGGTGGGCATTGTAAGGTAACCGCCACGGTTAATAGGTATTAACCGTGGCGGTTGTTTATAATGGCCCCACGGTTAATAGCTCATTAACCGTGGTGGTCATGTTAAAATGCCCGCCTTGGTTAATGGTTACAACAAAAAATAATTCATAACTTTTTCATATTAATTTGGATGAAGACAAATTTTATATCAAAATTGTAGCTTTTGACGTGATCTACAACTTTGTAGTTGAAAAGTTTATAAACTAAAACTGTTTAGGGTCCAAAAATATTATTTTAAGTGTGCAGATTTTGAAATTCAAAATATATAATTATCAAACAATCTCAGATGTTGACATGGTCTATACAAAAGTTATAGTTCTCGATAGAATCTACAACTTTATGGTTGAAAAGTTTTAAATTTGAATATGTTTAGATTCTCAAACATGTGTTCGAAGGTTATGGACTTTGAAATTTAAAATTTTGAATTCTTAAATGATCTCCAATGTTCACATAATTAATATCAAAGTTCTAGTGGTTCACCTGATGTACATGTTTGATATTCACAAGTTTTTGATTTAAAGTTACCTAGAGTCTCAAATATGTGTTTGAAATTCACATATTTTAATGCTCAATTTTTTTATTTTTTTCAAACTATCTCTTATGGCGATACATCATATACCAAAGTTGTAAAACTCGACAAGATTCAAAACTTTGTAGATTAAAGTTTTTTCATTTGAGTTTATTTAGTAGCCAAAATACTCAATGTAACATTACAAAATATTGATATAAAAAGATAGCGTATTATATATATGAAAAATGATTGTGTGGTGTGGTGGTAGAGGGTGATAGTGTTGTATGAGAGGTCTTAGGTTTGATTCTCCAGGGACACAAGTTTTTTAGTTTTTTAGGGTTTTTCACGAACATTAACCGAGGCAAGCATTTTAAGGCTACCGCCATGGTTAATATGTATTTACCGTGGCCCGCCATGGTAAATAGGATTAACCACCTCAGTTAAGCCATGATTAACCGTGACCTTATGGGGTTGCAAAAACCGCCATGGTAAATACAAACGCCCGTCATGGTTAAGTTTTTTGGAGTAGTGGAATAAACTATGAACCCCCTCTCTGATGGTATTGCTATTGAAGGATCATGTGAGCGGGAAGCATGGTAGACAGAGTGTAACACCCTAAAATTTGCATCCTTTGAAATAGGTCTAAAATGATTTAATTAGGTATTTTTGTGCTCATGAAAATATAGTACAATGAAAATTTTTCTTAAATTAAAAATTATCATAGGAGTTAGCAATGTGTTTGAGCATGCATGCCATGGCATTTTATTTATTGTGATGGGTGTATTTGAACTCAAAATTCAAAATGATTTAAAAGGATTTTTAAATGAGTTTGAAATGGCTTCTGAATAAAGGAGAAACAAAAAAAAGGGAAAGACCTCTCCCTGCTGATGGCCCGAAGGCCCAACCTCTTCCTCTCTCCTTTATCTTTCGTTGCCCCGCTGGAGCCCAGCTTCCCCCCTCCCCTCGGCCCGTTGGCCGACTCCCGCAATCGGCCCAAGCTGCGCGCCCTGGCCCAGTTTCGTAGCGCGCGCCTCCCTCCTCTCTGCTCCCTAGCGATTGGGCCCTTCCACTTTCTGTCACCGACAGCCCGGGCCCACGCGGCAGTGTCTCATCCCTCCTTCCTATCTTCTTCCCAGTGCCAAATCCGCCCGGGACTCTTCCAGGAGGCAGCGAATCCCGTAATCTCCACGGATTTCGCACGCAAAGCACCAACTGAGCGCCGATAAGAGCTTTAGCACCCCTCGGTGTCTTCTCTTTTCCATCTACGTGCACGAGAGCCGCTCTAAACGCCGGAGTCATCGTTCTAGATCTCGTCAAGTTCCGATTTGGAGTCGCCGCCACGGTTTTTGTTCCTCGGTGCTCAAAGCTCCTCTGCAATCATGTGCCGACCTTCACATCGTGATTCCGAAGCTTCGGAGTCCGTCCCTGAAATCTCTATCGGTCTGCCTCGCCCCCTAAACACCGCCGAACACGAGCAGAGGGCCGCCGCCCACCTTCTCGCGTCGCGCGCTGTCTCTGGGCTATCCCCGATCACGAAAAGTACCTAGGTGAGATCCCCCTGCTCTCCTCTTTCTCCCGGTGTATTTCTGTCGTTTTTAGAGGGCCGGAATCGCTTAGACGGCGAACTCCGGCGTGGAGTTCAGCCTTCCGGCAATGGCGCCGCCGCGGGCTCCTGTGCAACGCCGGCGCCCTCCACTCTCCATCACCCAAATCAAATCCGAGCCACCCGTTTGAAAATCCACGGCTCAGAATAGAAGTTACCCCTTCGGGGGTAACATTTGCTAAAGAGCCCCTACTCTTTTCAAAGTCTTAACCCGCGGTCCAAAGGCGTATTCACGGTTTTACGTTTTTCCGGTTTTAAAAACGTATTCTAGTCGGCTGAGTCTAAAATGCGCTTTCCAGTAATTACAGATTTACCACTGAACTTAAATTGCTTATAAAATATTCGTTTTAACTTGGATTTGACCCATTCAAATTGCGTTGGATTCGTATTAATGAGCTCTACATGTTAGTAAACTTAATTCATCAGTTTGAAACTTTTTATTTTCGTGGTACTATTTAATTAATTATTTATCTATAGGAAATCTTAGAAAATTCATAACTTGTACGTTTTAACTCTGATTTTCGTGATCTTTACGTTCGTGTGATCGTAGCAATGCATAGAATCGTTTTATAAACTTTTCATACTATTTTTATATGATTGGTGTACTGTTATAATTGTAGCCTTGTTTGCTTCGTGTATGTTTGTCTCCGGTTGTTTGTGTGTTGATGATCAAAGATTGAGTTTAGACGGAGAGCAGCTTTTGGTGATCAAGATCAGAGCTTTGGCAACAAGTAAGACCAGCAGGACTAAAAGGATCAACAAGAGCATTTGGATTAAGGCAAGTATAGCATTTGGATTTTATTTTTGTGACCATGATCCTATGACTAGATTAATGTTAAGTAATAAATGATAAAAATGACTTTTTAGCCACTTGATGATTTATCTGTAAGTGATAACCGGGACAACAGTGCAACCATGAGGGCTATAATGGCTCTGGCTTTAGCTCAGTATGAAGACCTTTTCTAGCTTGTTAGAGGTTACCTGAAAGGGCGCTAGAGGGGCCTAACCGTTTTGGGTATAGTGCGAGCCTCTGTCCTTATGTGTATAGGCTGTGCGTCATTTTGCCATTTGGAAGGGGGGCATCTATATCTGTGCGCCCGGGAAACCTTGCGGCCCTAACATGTTAGACAAACTTTTGAAAGGCTTCATAGTGATCCCTGTCGGCCTCCCTATGAAGGGGGTTAAGTGACTCGCAACCTCGGACGAAAGGGTAAATCATGACTCATGGGTAAAGATGTACAACCTCTGCAGAGTGTTTAAAACTGGTATGCTAGCCGTGCTCACATTTACGAGCGGCCTTGGGGATTCTTGCATTAAGGGTGATGAATCTTGTTGTGTTAATATGCTCATATTTATTGTTTAATGCTTTTACATTATTTATGTCACATTGATCGTGAGATTGTGGGATCTATACAATCTAGTTGCTATACTTGTGGAGTTCGACATGGACTCACTCTTGCTATTTCCCCCAAACCTCAGGAGAAGTTTAGGCTTGTGATCAACCAGTCAGTTGGATCCTGTAGAGTGAAGTTAATACCCGAAGTTTGGAGTTGTTTATCCGCTATTTGCTATCAAAGGTTATCTCTTTTATACTAAGTACGTTATATATTTATGCATTGTATCTTGATATTACCCCTTATTTGTAGCTATATGTGAGATTTGGCTTCTAAGACTCACATATGGTGTATATCTGGTTTTGTCCTTAAAATCGGGTATTACAAAGTGGTATCAGAGCAATGCTGACTGTAGGACGCAAGCCTAGTTAGAAATTGGTCGTCTTAATGTCTTAGAAATTGTTATAACACCCTTGCTCTATAAACCTTGCTATTTTCATCTATACTATTTCTCTACCCTTGCTGTTTGTGTCTACCTTGTTGCTTATTTTAAAAGTTCTTGTCCTCATCTTCACTCCTTGATTTGGTAAGCTTGTAGAATCTTCTTTTACCACCTGCTTACGTATTTGTAAGAGAATCTTAGGATCTTTGCCCTTAATATGAAGAAGAACGATAATAGCGAAAGTTGAGTTTGTGTGCCTTGTGAACCTATATGCTTAATTGGTTTGTTATTATGTTTATGCTTGATTTGGATCTTTGTAATGAGTGCAATGATCTTGTGATATTTCCTCACAATTTCATTAGTTCATAGGCCTAAGGCATAAGGATTAATAAAATAAGTAGTTGGGTTTGGCTATCTCTTGTTTCTATCCCTTGCTGATTTCTGGAGCAGTCTGCAATAATGCTGGTGTATCTCAAGTTCTGATCGTGTAAAGTTTACCAAATTTTTCTGTGAACAACTTGACTTTACGATCTTTCTCTGACCGCAAGAATCACCCTCATAGCTATTATGGTTTGGAAGTTACAAAAATCACAAGATGATACAGAAGTGTTGTTAAGAATCTAGACCAGTTTTGGTTGCCTACCGTTTTAGACAAATATAACTATAGAATTTGGAAAAGTATTCTATAGAGAAGTTGTAGACAATTTTCTAAGATTTCCAACAGTATATTCAGGAACTCATTTGGATGAGTAGAACCTGAGATATGACATTTACACTTGGATGTTTCTGTTCGGTTTCAAAATCTGGACAGATGTGGCATTTCCTATTTTCAGCCAAGTTAAATACAGAACCTGGGAAAACGTGGTATACGAAAGTTGTAGAGAATTTCCTAATATTTTAAAAAATGTAAGGATCATCTCCAGATGAGTTAAGTAGCTCGAGATATAATTTCTGGAAGTTACTGCACCTTTGCTGAGATATTATCAGGAAGGATATTATGTTTGGATGTTTTACCTAAGCTTAAATACAGAATCTAAGGAGGTCTTCTACAGGAAAGTTGTGGAGAAATTCATAAGCTTTCTAACGGTATAAGGTAATGCTCCATTGGATTAACAGAATAAGAGTTATGTCTAATTTACTACGCTGGTATTTTCATATCATGAGAAAATTTTAGGATACCTGTTTGTTCTCTTGCACATAAGTTCTTTGGGATGTCAGAAGTTCTCAATGATAACTTGTCTGGAAAATATGCAAGCTACCTTCTTGTATCCCCTAGTTGACTTTTCTTAATGGGGGTAGCCTAATTAAAGAAGTTACAAGAGAAGAAGTGGTTAATGACTGGAACATCTACAAGGACATCAAGTGCTTGGTAAATTGGTTTTTGATTCAAGATATCGTCCTATTTAGAGAATATTAATGGAGGTATATGTCATTGCTGATACTCATGGATTAAGAGTTATGTTTATGAGGATCAGATGACCAAAGTCTACAAAGCTATATGTACAAAGTGAGAGTGAAGCAACTTAACCGTGATAAAGGTACCCAAAACTGGGACTTTGTGATGGAACTAACCTTGGATCAAGAGACTCGGTACAATGAATTTAAAATACTATGGTGTGTAGCATCTAAGAAGGATAGGAGAGCTAGTCTCTAGTGTCCCCCAGTCAATCTCGTCTTAAGGGGTAGTACCTTGATACCACGGGATGATGCATTTTCAATTTATCTGGAAGTGAGAGTTGTTTCTTGAGATACCCCATGATTATGATCAGCTATCCTTGCCCGTGTTACTCATGTTGGTCACTTGATGAGAGGAAGTGCATTATCTTGAGTGATAAGTAAATCTTGTTGCCAATAGCCTTAGCAAAGGAGAGCTATGATAACGAAGATTCAATTAACACCAAGGACTAGAGAATTATATTTAAGTTTTGAGCATCATTAACCTAAGCATATTCACTAATAATGCTTTGGAATTGGTAACTGAGCTTACTACGGGGCATGAGGACATCGAAGGGCAATGGAAGGATGAGGAGTTTAGTGTCAAGAAGAATATTGTCTATACTACCCCATCAAAGTTTTGGAAGTAGTTAAGAAAGTTATTCAGAACAAGGTTGTAACAACATGCAAAGCAACTCAAGAAAGTAAAAAAAGATTGAAGGATGAAGTATTCACAACTCATTGATCATCGCCTTCCGAATCTCGAAGACGAGATTCATCTTAAGGGGGGTAGAGTTGTAACACCCTAAAATTTGCATCCTTTGAAATAGGTCTAAAATGATTTAATTAGGTATTTTTGTGCTCATGAAAATATAGTACAATAAAAATTTTCCTTAAATTAAAAATTATCATAGGAGTTAGCAATGTGTTTGAGCATGCATGCCTTGGCATTTTATTTATTGTGATGGGTGTATTTGAATTCAAAATTCAAAATGATTTAAAAGGATTTTTAAATGAGTTTCAAATGGCTTTTGAATAAAGGAAAAAAAGGGAAAGACCTCTCCCTGCTGATGGCCCGAAGGCCCAACCTCTTCCTCTCCCCTTTTTCTTTCGTTGCCCCGCTGGAGCCCAGCTTCCCCCTCCCCTCGGCCCGTTGGCCCCGGCCTAGTTTCACAGCGCGCGTGCCTCCCTCCTCTCTGCTCCCTAGCGATTGGGCCCTTCCACTTTCTATCACCGACAACCCGGGCCCATGCAGCAGCGTCTCATCCCACCTTCCTATCTTCTTCCCAGCGCCAAATCCACCCGGGACTCTTCCAGGAGGCAGCGAATCCCGTAATCTCTAGGGATTTCACAGGCAAAGCACCAACTGAGCGCCTATAAGAGCTTTAGCACCCCTCGGTGTCTTCTCTTTTCCATCTACGTGCACGAGAGCTGCTCTAAACGCCGGAGTCATCGTTCTGGATCTCGTCAATTTCTCATTTGGAGCCGCCGTGGCGGTTTTTGTTCCTGGGTGCTCAAAGCTCGTCTGCAATCACGTGCCGACCTTCGCAACGTGATTCCGAAGCTCCGGAGTCCGTCCCTGTAATCTCTATCGGTCTCCCTCACCCCCTAAACAACGCCGAACACGAGCAAAGGGCCGCCGCCCGCCTTCTCGCGTCGCGCGCTGTCTCTGGGCTATCCCCGATCACGAAAAGTACCTAGGTGAGATCCCCCTGCTCTCCTCTTTCTCTTGGTGTATTTCTCTCGTTTTTAGACGGCCGGAATCGCTTAGACGACGAACTCCGGCGTGGAGTTCAGCCTTCCGGCAATGGCGCCGCCGCGGGCTCCTGTGCAATGCCGGCGCCCTCCACTCTCCATCACCCAGATCAAATCCCAACCACCCGGTTGAAAATCCACGGCTCAGAATAGAAGTTACCCCTTCGGGGTAACATTTGCTAAAGAGCCCCTACTCTTTTTAAAGTCTTAACCCGCGGTCCAAAGGCGTATTCGCGGTTTTACGTTTTCTCGGTTTTAAAAATGTATTCTAGTCGAGTGAGTCTAAAATGCGCTTTCCAGTAATTATAGATTTGCCACTAAACTTAAATTTCTTATAAAATATTCGTTTAAACTCAGATTTGACCCGCTCAAATTGCGTTGGATTCGTATTAATGAGCTCTACATGTTAGTAAGCTTAATTCATCAGTTTGAAACTTTTTATTTTCGTGGTACTATTTAATTAATTATTTATCTATTGGAAATCTTAGAAAATTCATAACTTGTACGTTTTAACTCCGATTTTCATGATCTTTACGTCCGTGTGATCATAGCGATGCGTAGAAACATTTTATAAACTTTTTATACTGTTTTTATATGATTGGTGTACTATTCTAATTGTAGCCTTGTTTGCTTCGTGTATGTTTGTCCCCGGTTGTTTGTGTGTTGATGATCGATGATCAAGTTTAGACGGAGAGTAGTTTTTGGTGATCAAGATCAGAGCTTTGGCAACAAGTAAGACCAGCAGGACTAAAAGGATCAACAAGAGTATTTGGATTAAGGCAAGTATAGCATTTGGATTTTATCTCTGTGACCATGATCCTATGACTAGATTAATGTTGAGTAATAAATGATAAAAATGACTTTTTAGCCACTTGATGATTTATCTCTAAGTGATAACCGGGACAAGAGTGCAACCATGAGGGCTATAATGGCTCTGGCTTTAGCTCAGTATGAAGACCTTTTCTAGCTTGTTAGAGGTTACCTGAAAGGGCGCTAGAGGGGCCTAACCGTTTTGGGTATAGTGCGAGCCTCTGTCCTTATATGTATAGGCTGCGCGTCATTGTGCCATTTGGAAGGGGGCATCTATATCTGCACGCCTGAGAAACCTTGCGGCCCTAACATGTTAGACGAACTTTTGAAAGGCTTCATAGTGATCCCTGTCGGCCTCCCTAGGAAGGGGGCTAAGAGACTCGCGACCTCGGGCGAAAGGGTAAATCATGACTCATGGGTAAAGATGTACAACCTCTACAGAGTGTTTAAAACTGGTATACTATCCGTGCTCACAGTTACGAGCGGCCTTGGGGATTCTTGCATTAAGGGTGATGAATCTTGTTGTGTTAATATGCTCATATTTATTGTTTAATGCTTTTACATTATTTATGTCACATTGATCATGAGATTGTGGGATCTATACAATCTAGTTGCTATACTTGTGGAGTTCGACATGGACTCACTCTTGCTATTTCCCCTAAACCTCAGGAGAAGTTTAGGCTTGTGATCAACCAGTCACTTGGATCCTGTAGAGTGAAGTTAATACCCAAAGTTTGGAGTTGTCTATCCGCTATTTGCTATCAAAGGTTATCTCTTTTATACTAAGTACGTTATATATTTATGCATTGTCTCTTGATATTACCCCTTATTTGTAGCTATATGTGAGATTTGGCTTCTAAGGCTCATATATGGTGTATATCTAGTTTTGTCCTTAAAATCGGGTATTACACAGAGTCTTCTCAATTTTCTCGGTATGATATGGTTCCTTTTCACACAACTTTAGTTTAGAACTGAATTTGTGCATGGCTTCGTTGAACTCATTCGCAGGTTTGAAATCTTAAATGTGGAGGTGGTTCCACTCATGAGTCGCCTTCGAGAGAACAACGACCTTTTGCTATTCATACTAGTGTTGCAAGTTAAGCCAGAGAGCCCATGGGTCCTCCTCCATTAGATATTCAGCTTTGAGATTAGGATGGATATAGTTCCTTATGATATATAAGGCATGGTAGTTTTGTGGTTCAGACAATGCAACATCTCCTTGTTTGGGAGCTTCAATTGCATTGCATATTCCACGTAACGATAGACTCACTTTAAGATCCATTGCCCATATAGAAAAATTATGTCCATCAAGAGCTAGCTCGACAAATTCTTTCTTGGAATATTAATATAAATGTAATTGTATATGCAAAGAACAAGGTAAACTTGTATATGTAAATAACAAGGTAAACATGTATATGTAAAGCAAGGCAAACCTGCATATGTAATATGAGATCTAATTTCTCATTTCATGGAACATAGGTAGTCACCATGGGGGTGTAGACCTTTATGTATTATTTTACATCGAGATGTAGTCATTGTATATTTATTATTAAATTTAGAAGAGCACTTTGAGGAATAAATCTCATAGTAGTATGAGTACTACCTTGTGATTATCAAATTAATATTAAAGCAAGATGGCATAGAGTGAAAAAGCATTCCAAATTGAGAGAAAAATTCAACCATAATAATAATAATTGCATAGGTACATGTGATAGGAAATCATAAATGTAGACACGTTCGACATGTATAAAATTTATATTCATAATGTGATTGCAAAAATTAAATATATACAATGCAATGATAATACATTAGTGTCAAAAATTGCAAGAAATTAGACTAACTAATTTGATATAATTTAGGGAATTGGAAACAAAATTCTATGCAACTAAAGAAATAACTATTGCTAAATGAAAAATGCAATGATAGAGGCCTGGACTGAAAGCTCATAAGGCCCAACCTGGGCCTGGGCCTTTAATTTGTCCAAAAATGGGGGCGGACGACATATATAAGCTGGAGTAGGAATGGCAACGGGTACGTACCCGATGGGTATTGGCCTCCCATACCCGCACCCGTCAGGTCAAAACCTATTCCATCGGTTACCCGCGAAAGCAGATGGGTAAGGAATTCATTCCATACCCGCACCCGACGAGTATTCCATACCCGAAATATACCCGAATTCAACAAAAATATAACAACTTTCAGCAAGTTAAATATCATAACTTCCAAGAAATTAAATATAACAACTTCCAGCAAATTAATAGTAGCACTTGTAGCACACCAGCCGATCAACACTTCCCACGTTCATCAGCCAATCAGTACTCATTTTGCGGGTATTTCTTACCCACGGGTATGCGGGTATGGGTACTACTATTCGACACCCGTACCCGCCATACCCGATGGGTAAAGGATTTTGCCCAATAACGTATCCGCGGGTACAAAATCTATTCCATACTCGCGTTCTTATCGGGTAAAACCCGTCGGGTACTCGGGTTTCAGGTACCCATTGCCATTTTGAAGCTGGAGGTTAGCCGCCGCTGCCAGGGGCCTCCTCGGAGAGAGTTGCCGCCCTAGACTGTGGGCCATGTGGGCCTGCCTTGGGATGTGCACCGTGGGACCGTGCCTTGGAACAGAGAAGCGGACTGTATGCGGCCAGTGGTCACGCTTGTTGGAGGCTTGGAGCCATGCGCGTGCATGCATGCGGTGTGCAGCCGCAGGAGGACACCAGGAGCCACCACATTGCGAACAGGCTGCCGGCCACCAGGGTGAGATAGCGCGCGGGGAGGCTGGGAGCCGCCACGTTAGGGTAGGCCACCGAGGCCGCTTGAAAGCGGGCGCTCGCCGTGCGGGCAAGCCGTGTGGGAGTCGGCCATCTGCCCGGGCACGGAGGCCGCTCGAGTCACTCGCCGATCCACCATGCCAAAACCGCCCCTCTGGGGATGCACGTGAAGAGTCCGCGCCTAGGCCGCCTTGCCGTATCCGCCATGAAGGGTCACCAGCTCGCCGTCGAGGCTGCCGCTAGGGCGCCCCGAGCTGACTCGCCTGGAACCGTGCAGGACGCGAGAGAGTCCACACCATGGGGCCACCCACGCCCACGCTACGGAGGCCATGCTATCGCGCGTGATGGTCGCCTACTCAACCGAAGACTATGTGTGGCCGTGTGTGGCACGGACAGAGACGACTGCCAGAGCCGCATCGACTAACTACACTAACTCCTGCACCTTCCCCCATCAACGAGATTAAGCGAGAGGAGTGCGTCCCCGAGCTGAAGGCCCATGGGGGGCGCTGATCCACATGTGGTGGAGACATAGGGGAGGAGTTGGCGATGGTGGTGGTGGAGTAGTGAGCGCCTAGTCGATGAAGTACGTCGGCAGCCGAGTTGGTGCTGATACCCACGCTGCGATGGTTGGTAGAGATGGACGACATGGGGACGGACTGTGTGCAGCCCACTCCGAAGACGGCGTCGGTGTCGGGTACTGGATCAGCGACATCGGCTCTATGCCCAGTGACAGCCATGGCTAGATGGGCACCATGGATAGTGGTGGTGGTAGGCACGTACTGTAACCGTGGAGCAGACACCTTGGCTGGGCTAGAGGACCGGCGCCGGGGACACCGATGGGATCAGAGCTGGAGACGCCGACGGTGCCCTCAGTGGTGGTGCCATGGGACGAGGCCGCGGACGGCGTTGCGACGGAGCCACGGACGACACCACTAAATCCCACGAAGGTGGCCTCCGAAGCAGCATCTTACAGTAGAATGCCCGTGGTTCCTATCAAGGGCACAGCGATCACCACGATGGCGGTAGCCGTGGCACTCGCTGAGGATGTCACGGATGTCCTATAGGAGATTGCCTTGGAGGCGGTTGTTGCTGAAGTGGATACCCAATGTATGGGCATAGTTGATCGCTATCCAGAGACAATCTAGAGGACGAGGAAAGCCAAAGGAGCAAAACTACGGCAGGCGTACGGCATTGTTACCTTAGGTTAAGTTGCTCCCTTAACGATGTTCTGACAACTAAACTATTTTGCTATGTTGGGAAGGAAGAGCGAGATGCTCATAATATGTCGCGAGTGAAAATGTAAATGCAAGGAACACAGAAAAAATAATGAATTCGGAGTCATTTTCTTTATTTATTTGATGAGATATTGATATAAACACGGGGAAGGGGACACTCTCACAATAAGTAACCACGAGTCCACAATTAAAATCGTGGGGAACTCGCGTTGAGGAACTGGTTTTCATGGAGAGGATCTCGAACTTGCGTTGGGCGTCACGGACTGCAGGACACGGATGACTGCGCCCTCTGTGCGCAGGCGCCGGAGTCCCTCGGCCATCTGTTCCTGGGTTGCACGCTTGCGAGACAGCTGTGGCATGCGTTGCTCTCTCCGATAGATTTAGGGGCGCTGGTCCCTGATCAAGAGGAGGACCTAGCTACTTGGTGGCTGCGCCAGCGCAAGAGGGTGGACAAGGAATCAAGGCCGTCGGCTGACTCGATCTTCATGTTAGTTGCATGGAACCTTTGGAAGCACAGGAATGACCTGGTTTTTGGTCGGCGGGCGGCACCCGATCTGATCAGTTTGTGTGTTGACACCACTCGTGAGGCAGAAGATTGGGCACAGGCGGGGTACTCTTCGCTCTTCGAGGTTTCGCAGGCTTGGTCGCGTCTTGTCTTCGTTCTGTAATTAGTTCGCTTAGGTCTTGCAACTAGGTGTTTAGCCTATTGGCTGCTCGCCAATACCTAAAACCTCTGTAACATGTGGTTACGCTCCTCTTAATGAAATACGGGTTAAACATCTGATTGAGAAAAAAAAAGAACTCGCGTTGGGGAACCGGTCTTCGCTGAGAGGATCTCTCCACCAGATCATCCCTGTTATCTATTCGTTACAGGCATCATCATCCCGTGGTGGAACTTCCCTTCCCTCATGTTCTTCCTCGAGGTCAGCGCGCCCGGCACTCGCAGCCAGATGCACCGTCGTCATCAAAGCCGGCCCGCCGAGCAGACGCCGCTCTCCGCCCTCTACTACATACGCGCACCTCGCAAAGCTCTGGTAATTCGTGATAATGTTCTGATCGAAGAATCTCATCGCATCATTTCACGTGCTAGTGCTAATATATAAGTGCTGCTAATTATTAATTAACCAAACACCACGCTCTGTACGTACTAGGCTGGCTGGTCCCTCGTTCGCTGGTGTTATTACTTTTTTCTGACAGCCAGTTTTTTTTCTCATACTAAATTAGCGAATAATACTTAGCTATAGTTTTTCAGACCAACGAACAAGCGCGACCATCACCTCCCACATGGACGTCGACAGCGTGAGCATGCACCATCGATCTATCGCTAACTGCTCAGAATTTTGTACGTATGCTTTAGTATAGTAATTAACATCTATCACAAACACAAACTATATATGCCTTCATTCCACTGGTGGTCGCCTCGTCATGCATGGAATCAGCCGCCCAAGAGCTACCTGAAGATGGTCTTCCTTCGAGCTCGGCGGCAAGTCGGCGTTGATAATATGTCTTGGATGACGCCGACGTCGATATGGCCGTGAACAACCTGTCACGACTCGCCATCTTCTACGCCAAAGTATTGTTGCGTCGATGTGCTAACCCTGAACAAGCAGTTGATGCTCATCGATCACAATTATTCATGACCACCTGATCTACGATGAGTTCGTCAACAAGGCTGGCCTTGGGGAGGCGGCCCAGAAATGGAAGGTTTGGCGACATTTTTGACGCCAGCACCAACATGGGCCCCCAGGTTTTTATCTATGTCTTTCTGCATCGACCAATCCTGGATTGCTGATTTCTTCCCCCGGCCTGGCGGCCCATGCACCGTTGGTTGACAAGGAACAATTTGAGAAGGTCCTCGGTTACATTCAGCATGGCAAATTGGCAAGAGCGAGGGACCGACTCTGCTCACCGGCGGCAAGCCTGCAGGTGACAGACGCTACTACATACATGGAGCCTACCATCTTCGCAGATGTCACGGTACGTAGTAAGAAAAGAAGCACAACCACCATCCAATTAGCTAGTAGAATGGAAGAAATTGGTTATTACACTAAGATAAGATGCATGCTCACCTAGCTGGATCTCGGTTAATTAACTGACTAACCACACCAGGATGACATGAAGATAAGAGATATTCGGCCCGGTGATGTCCCTCATGAAGTTCAAGTACGTGATCAGAACCAATTGATATAAGAGGCCGCTGCGTGTTGCCTTCTGATCGGTGGCATTCAGGCATTGCGTATATTTGCCTGCAAGTAAGGATGAAAACGGAACGGAAATATCCCGAACCGAACCGAACCGCTTTCTATATTTGATCCGATCGAATTCGTATTTTTTTGTCCGACTTTATCGTTTTCGTTTTCGTATTTTAGATGTTTCGTATTTCAAATATAAAAGTAGAAAACGGTTTTGATATTTTTCGACCGTTTTCTACTTTTCTACTTTTAATATGAAATATTTCGAATTCAAAATTTGAATTAAACCGAATTTAGTCAACTGTAGGGTCACACAGCCCAATTACAGACTATTCACCATGCATCTACATTATTTCTACTAGTGGCTACTTGTGTTCCTGTTAGCTATTAATTGCTTATTATAGACTTGTATTTATGTGTGGGCTATTGTATTAAATACCTAAGACTAAGGAGCATGCATTTTTTTATTATTATAACTTGATCCTATATATACTTTTAGTCATGCACTTGGTACTATATATCGGTATTTCGTATTGAGTTTTCGTATATCGATCGTGTTCGACATAAATCCGATCGAATTGGTTCGTTTTCGAAATTCTTGATATTTCGTAAGTTCGTGTTCGTTTTCGTGTCCGACTTTACCGTTTTCGTTTTCGTTTTCGTATTTCAAATATAAAAGTAGAAAACAATTTAGGTGTTTTTCGACCGTTTCCGACTGTTTTCATCTTACCTGCAAGTCAAGAGCGTCATCACTGCGCTCCCCCGACTCTCCATGGTACTATAATGCACATGCAGCGCAGCCTTGCCTGCTGGTCCTGGGGGTGATTAACCTCACCGCACACAATGTGGCCTTGCTGATGGTCCTGCGCTGCGCAATTGGTCGTTTTATTGTACTGTTCAATATACTTATACGCCTGTTCCTGCAATTCTCTTTTCACACGTGGCCGGCTTTACTCTAATCAATGACTTCGTTAGCATTTCTTATCACCAAAATTATTAGTTGTTCCACCATTTGCTAGAGTTCTTGCTTCATTGTCACCACGACCTCAATCTATCTACAAGGCCCAAGCCTTGTCGTAGCTCATATCATTCAGACTATGGTGTAATCCCTCAGTCCCATAAAACATGTAATTCTGCGATTCAAATCTTATCTTAAAATTAATGTAATTATAGAGCTTATGATATCTTTTTCAGGTGGGCCCACCATAAAAAAACAATGCATGTCTTTAGAGATCCAAATATTTGCCAAATAAAAACGAAAATACTATATTACCAAAAACCAAAAAAAAATTCGGAACTAAACAAGGCCTCGGAGATTTATTGGAAAACTCTGATCTTAAATAGATTCAGATACAATTGGACACACTACTCTATAACCTTTGTCGGATTCAAAGATGTGGGCGGCTAATCTTTGTGATCAGGAGAGATTGCCAGAACAAATCAAAACAAGCACCGTAAATTGCAGATTTTGGAGCAGCATATCATTAGACATTTTTGTAATAAAACAGAGAGAGAACAAGCTAGAGAAGATGATAATCATCAAGCAAATGAACCTTAAATGGTTCACTGAAATCGTAACTACATCGTACCTACAGCAACTGGTAAGCATCCAACTGAAAATAAACGCAACAGCAGGTGGAAGAAAGACATCCCAAACTGGAGTATCAATTATGAGTATGGAGAGTGGAGAATGGAGACATGCCGTTGCCGGTGCCCGATGGTGCTGGAGCCTTGCGGCTTGCACTGGTAACGCGTGGTGTGCTCTGCACCGGCTGCTGCCTAGGGTTTCCCGTGCCCGTGGCGAGTCCCGTCCTCTTGACTCCCGCCCGTGGATGCACGGGGGATGCGCCATTGTTTGCGATGCATCGGGGAATGCGCCGGCGTGGATCTTGGAGATGAGTGCCCTGCCACCGCCGGCGCCGATGCCCGGTGCCTCAACAACTCACACCCTCCACGCTCCACCGAGCTAGCCGGCCCTAGTAGGGAATGCGTCAGCGTGGATCTGGAAATGAGTACCCCGCCGTCGCCGTCGCCGATGTCGGCGCCTCAACAACTCACGCCCTCCACGCTCCACCCTGCTAGCCGGCCCTAATGCTCTATTGCAAGTCTGCTATCGGTAGGATATGAAGGCCCTTCCTTTATGATCCGTCGGCCAATCCATTTTCACAATCCACACAAAGACGTCCACAATCCGATCCATGTCAGCCCTTCTAAAGGATAATCTAATCCGGTTCAGCCCTATTCTTAAAAGATCTATCCTATATATAATCCATGTACATGAGCCCACGAGTTTGAGGCCCCTTATGATACTTGGGCTTAGCAAGCCCATTTTGAGGTTTAGGGCCTGTTGGACATATATACACGTAAACTTTTTTCAGGTTTGGAGCTTGTTGGACATATATACATGTAAACCCATTTTCAGGTTTGGGGCATGGCACGACACGACGTTGGGCCGGCTAGCAGATCGTCGGGCCGTGCCTCTACGGGCTTCGTGCCTGGCCTTCGGCCCAAGACACGGCCCGCGGGCCAGTTTTTGTGTCGTACCGGCCTACGACCCATCAAACCGACAACAACTTATTTTCATCAACATTTTCACCAAAATACTGAAATATTTCATCATTTTCACCAATTATTCATCATTTTCACCTATAACAATATATATATATATATATATATATTGTTATATATATATATATAGAGAGAGAGAGAGAAAGAGAGAGAGTTTTCTGTACTCCCACGAGTATGTACTCCCGCCTGGAGTAAACTTGCTCCAGTCCCTCCATCCACTCGCGCTCATACGTAACTAACGGAGACGTCACGGGGTGCGGCCGGGAGACATCACGGGTGCGGCCAGGTTCAGTTAGAGGGTGTTGGAGGATCTGATTTGTGCAACTAACAAGTGATTTAATTAATTAATAAATTTAAATATAATATTATCCGATACACCGCGCGCTCCCTGTTTTTTCGGTGCGGCAGGTCATTGTTTTGCATCTTATTATATTAGAGTATACTACATACATACGTAGTGCCTATCTATTGAGATTAATTAATTAATTGAATTACTGACATCATACTTAATTTCCTATATGTAACATTTTTATACAGTACAGGACATACACTTCTGTATACCTGATGTATAAGTACGCATAGTTACTCTATATATCTATATACCAAAGTAGTATATGCACATACTTGTCAATTGCCGACGCACGGGAGGCTGGGGTAGCTGCAGCCCCTCTTTTGGGCTCAAAATTTTTTTAACAGGTTTCTTTATAGCAAAAGACTTCATATATTCCTTTAACAAGTTGTCGGTCAATTAATAAATAATTTTCCATGCACGTCACACATTATCTGCGGTTGGCTGGTTTATCTGTTGGTTATACATACATACTCCGCTTTTCAAACTTGTTCTAGTATATTTGAAATTTCTAAAGGAAAGAGTATGTGTGCATACGTGTTCAGTGGGAGTATGTCTACATACATGGGTAAGAGGAGTATACAGATATACATATTATATTGTGCTGGGTGTATGAGTACATACATATTTAGTAGGAAGAGCATGCACACATACATGCATGTTAAAGGAAATTTTTTTTTTTGATGAAACGGTGGGGGAGCTCCTATAACACTCCAAATTTTTTTGAAATTCAAATTTAGTTTAAATTTGATTTAATTTTGGCTTAGTTTGAATTTTTGGAGAATTATTAAATAATTTACAAAATTAATAAAAATAAAATATAAGGTAGAAACGTGTTTGATTTTTGCATTCATGCCGCTGCATAATTTTGCTTGATTTTATTTATTTTGCTGATGCTTGTTTTGTTTTTGTTTTGGAGCAAGAAAATTTAAAAAAAAAAGAGAAAGGGGAGAGCCCCCGCCTGGGCCGACTTCCGGCCCAGCACCCCGCGCCCCTCTCCTCTTGACGAGTGGGCCGCGGCCCAGCTCGCCCGCGCAGCAGCGCCCCCCTGCCGCCCGTAGCCGCTGACCAGTGGGTCCCGCAGGTGGGGCCCACCCGTCAGGGGGGCGTCTTCAACCTCCCGTCCGAATCGGATGGGGGAGCGCCGCAACCGACGCCCCGGTTTCCGCGCGCGGCGCCCCAATCCGAGCCGCACGCGCCCCAAGGATCGCCGTGCCTTTAAATAGCCCCCAGCCGCCGCTCGCGAACCCCCCCTAGAACCCTAGCTTCGAAATCCGCGCCGCCACCGTTCTCGCCAAGCTCGCGCCGCCGCCGTCGAAACTGCCGCCGTCGAGCTTCTCTTTGACTTCGTCGGTTCGCGGAGGTGAGCTCGCCATCGCGCTCGTCGTGTCGCGCCGACCCCGCCCGTGCCCTCGGCACGCTCCCCCGTGCCCTGCAGCACCGCCGCCCGCCGGCGCCCCTGCACACGCACCCGCCCCTGCACCGGCGCGCGGTACACGGTGGACCGCGGCCCAGCGCCTCGTGCGGCCGGTCCACGTGGACTCGGTCCACGCAGCAGCCAGCGCCTCCCCCGGTCCACCATGGACCGGTGGACCGCCGCCCCACCCCCGGTCCACAGCCCGCGCCATGGACCGGCCAACCGCGCGCCGCCACGTGGCCAGGCCGGCCACGGTCCCGCGCGCCCCCTGGCCTTTTTGCGAAAAGGCCCTCGCGTTTCTTCAAATTTAACCTGCGATCCAACTCAGTTAAAGTTTCATTTAAAATATGCCCCTGCTTTTACAGTTTAGCCCCTGCACCCGTTGGTATTTATGTATTTAATCCAAAATGAGTTTTAATTCAGTTTTAATTAGTTTTAATTACGAAAAATAGTTCAGTTTATCTACAGAAATGCCATTCAACTTGTTTTAGCCATAACTTTTGCATCGTAACTCCGATTTAGGTGATTCTGGTCGCTATAGTTTCGTTTCATCGAGTAGAATACAGTAGTGCAGTTGCTTTATGCTTTCGCATGCTTTGGTGTACTGTTTCTGATTAAGTTTGTTTGCTTGCATGTATTGTTCTTATGATTGATGATTGTCGCGTATAGCCAACGAGACGTTCGTGAAGGTACAGGATCCCGCTGAGTTTGAGCAACCCGACTTCGATCAAGGCAAGTGCAGACACCCTTTGATCATATTGTACCTATGAACTTTAAATATATTTACTTTCCATTGCATGTGTCTTAATACTGCAAACCATAAGGACTTGACTAGCCTCCTACTATATTCCTTGTATGCCTGGGTTATACATGGGTAGTATAGTGAACAGTAGATATGCTTAGTTGCTCTACTCATCTAATCTATATAATAATAAAAATAATGATCTTGCTTAATAAATTCTTCAATGATGATTAATGATTAAATGGTGAACAATGGTCACTTCGGTGATGGAGATGTTGCGGTGCTTGCGAGCATCGTGTTTTGGTTGAGGAAAGGGGGAGCGGGTACTGTTGGTGGTCCGGTTTGCCGGGCGTACCCGTCTCTGCTCTCCGTAAGGACTTAGTCAGGGAGCGGCCCCCTGGGACTTACAGTGCAGCTCCAAGCTATATGGGCTCTGGCTTGACTAATTATCAGGACCTCCGCTGGTAGGGTGTTACTTTCCGGGTAGGCGTAAGGAATGTAGCTTGGGTATTCATATTAAGAGGTCGGTCAGTTCGGGGTCCCATTGCTATGGGCACGACTGCCGCGCGCCCCGGCAAAAACTTACGAGTGGCATCCTATTAGTTGGACCCTGTGAAAGGTCTCGTAGTGAAACCCTGCCTGCTCACCTTGGTAGTGTTTTGGGGAGTCGCGACCCCGGGCAAATG
The DNA here is from genome assembly GCF_000003195.3 of Sorghum bicolor. Classification (NCBI taxonomy): domain Eukaryota; kingdom Viridiplantae; phylum Streptophyta; class Magnoliopsida; order Poales; family Poaceae; genus Sorghum; species Sorghum bicolor. Next base: position 29,098,502 of record NC_012870.2, on the reverse strand, counting down.
GGAATCACGACTTGGAGTGAAAGTGCACACCTCTGCAGAGTGTAAAACTGATATATCAGCCGTGCTCACGGTCACGAGCGGCCCAGACCCTCACTTGATGAGCAAATTGGATTCACTGGTTACTTGGAGATGGACCTTGGCGAGGTTGCTACCTCGTGTTTTGGCGGAATGACTATTCCGTGTTGGCAGGATTGCTATCCTGTGTTATTATTTGGGGTTAATCCCTAGACTTCTATAATTATTAGGTTAATCATTTAAAAGATGTTAATCACTACTTATACTAATTAAGGGTTGGGTTTATGCTACTCATATTTAGTAATAGGTTGTTCTAATAATAGTTTTAAGTAAAAGTGATCAACTAAAATGCTACCGCAGTCAAACCAAGTCAGCTTTACCTTGTTTTAAGCCTTGCATGTCATTACTTTCCGTCTGTGCTTGCTGAGTTCGACATGAGCTCACCCTTGCTATAATCATTAAAGGTTGCTCGGACGATCAGGAGTACAATTGCGTTTTCCCTGAGGACTACCCTGAGTCTCCTGGTTGTTAGGCTCGTGTGGTTCTACCGTCGACCTTCCTGTGGCAAGGTGGTCCTGCTACGTCGACGTTTAGTTACCCCTTTATTTATGGAACAGTTTAGTTTATGCTTCCCATTCGCACTTTGATAAGCTTTTGGCTTGTAATAATGATACTTTTACTCTCATTTATGTAATTCGTTTGAACATTGTGTTTTGTACCATTGATGATGTCGGTCCATGTGTGTGAATTTGAGATCCTGGCGCACATGTGATTTGGCACCCGAATGCTCTTTTACATCCGGGTGTGACAGAAGTGGTACCAAAGCCGTGTTGACCGTAGGATCACGCAGCCTAGTTAGAAACAGCCGTTTAGATTGTCCCTTTTGGGTGGAATACACCATTGGATCTATTAACTACCTTACTAACCTGTCTCATTAGACTTTATCTATTAGCCTTATCTGCTTACTTTTACTAACAGTTCAGTTTATTCACTTACTTCTTGCATTTATTACCTTGATATCATTTATTGCTTTCTATTTCTCATATTGCATTTATATTCTTGTTTCAACTTTTACTACTTGTTATTTGAACCTTTCTTTTATACCTTGTCATTTAATATCATTTTACTCATATCACCTTCTTGTTCCTTGTTTTTCATTTATTACTTGAGTTATGTTTTATTTCTGCCTTGACAATAAATTTCATTACCTTGTTTTCACTTTATACCTTCATTACTTGCTTTTATATCTTAACATAAATACCACCAAAGTTCATATTGTCTATCCATTGTATAATCTTGGTTCATCTTCATTACACATACACTTTTACCTTCATTTATGTTATTCATTTACCTATCTTTGTCATGATCTATTAACCGTTTTCTGCATGTCTATGATCTTATGCATAAGTAGATGACTCGCCACCTGACCTGCCGCAAGAGCGTTATTCGTTTCCGTCCCGTTCAAGCTGTGGAGTTCTCGTTGACTGGTCGCGTGGATAACATCGTGTTCCAGCCTAACCAGCATCTTGATGACGGTGCTAACCTCCAAGACGCGGAACCCTATGAAGGACAGCAACCACCTCAAGCTCTGGTGGTGCATGGAAGGGCGCCTTGCTGGGCACCTGGAGGAGATGATCCCTTCGGTGATGATGACATGGATGATGATGATGATGATGATGAGGATGCACCTGGAGGACCTGGAGGACCCGGAGGACCCGGTGGACCTGGAGGACCTGGAGGTCAAGATGGACTTTTTGCTGCTGATGATGGGTGGATTGTGACAGTCTGCACAAGGGATGGTGGAGAGTGTTTCTTCCACAGCGAGCTGAAGCGTCTCCTTGACCAGCAGCTGGGGCATGGCATGTTCTCAGTGGAGTACCGCAGTGAGCACTGGAGTCACCCAGACTACCCGGCGTATTGGAAGGTCTGGGCACACGTCGGCAGGCCTAACCCGACGTTGAGGGCACTGAGGATCATGTCCATACATGAGGCTGTGGCTGAGAGGTCTACCCAGATGGCGGGCATTAGTGATGCTGCTCGCCAGGCTTTCTACGCATACCGTGATCACTTCTTCGAGGAGATCAGCCAGGATGAGCGCCGCTACTACCCTCGCCGTCGCCGTGGAGAGTTGGCGATGACTATTGCTTCCACCACTGATGAGCAAGACCCCCGCGTGCACAGGACTGTCAAGCTGGTGGCGGTCACTAACACCGAGCTCAACAGTTCACTAGTGGAGCTGAAGCAAGTCAGGAAGGAGCTGGACGACGCCAGGAAGAGGATAGCGCAGCTGGAGGCTCAGATCACTGGAGTGCCACCGCCTTCACCTCAGTGGCCTGCTTTTTCTCCACCTCGTGAAGATCCAGCCTATGGAGATGCCAGCGCTCGTACTACTATTGAATAGGAGCTATTCCCAGCTTAGTAATAAATAGTGCCACGCTTAGAACGTTAGCACGATCTTAGTTATGCGAGTCTAGTGTTTAGTCGTTTGCTTAGTGTGCTTTGCTTGGTCTGTGTGAGAACTTGATTTATTATTGTGTTAATGGTGTGATTTGGTTCTTTGTAATGAGTGCGATGAGTTGTGGGTTATGTCCACGACGCATCAAGAACAAGATTAAGTATTAAGTTTATTTGAGATAGTTTGGGATATCATCGGTCTCCTTTATTTGTGCTTTATCATATTTCTTATCGCTTTATCTTATCAGTCTTACTTTATCATGATCAGTTCATTATCTATATATTACATCTGTTGTGAGTACTGTGTTTATCAACTGAGAAGGGAAAGTGACTATCAGCGGGTTCCTACTTTGAGGAAAGATTTTTTTACATTGCAGTTTACATTACAGCTCAGGGTTTACACATATGAACTACATCTGATTTTATTATATTGTATCTATACATCAGATGCCTGTCCACACCAGGAGCAACACCAATGGAGGAAACAATGGGCAGTCCAACAACAACAACAACGATCACAGCGGGACTAATGTCAACCCTCCTCCTCCTGGGAATCAGCCCATGACCATAGAGCAGTTGATGACTATGCAGACCCAACTCATGCAAGGGATGGCCCATATTATGAACCACATGCAGCAGAACCAAAATCAGAATCAGAATCAACATCAAGGAGGTAACAACGCGTTTGCCCCACCTAGGGACAAGCGTGGAGAGTTCATGAAGGGACGTCCACCGTTCTCTCACTCAGCTGATCCTATGCAAGCTGAGGATTGGCTTAAAGCTGTGGAGAAGCAGCTGGTCATTGCTCAGTGCAATGACAGGGAGAAGGTTCTGTATGGCTCTGGGCAGCTTCAGGGAGCCGCACAGGACTGGTGGGATTCATATTGCTTTGCACATCAGGACCCGGATACTATCACTTGGGATGAGTTCAAGGTCGCCTTCAAGACTCATCATGTGCCTGCTGGATTGGTGAAGTTGAAGAAGAAGGAGTTTCTGTCTCTGAAGCAGGGCTCCATGACAGTTTGTGAGTACCGTGACAAGTTCACTCAGTTGCCGCGGTATTGCCCCAATGAAGTGGAGAATGATGAAGACAAGCAAGATCACTTTCTGGAAGGTTTGAATGATGGTCTGTCCTACATGATGTCGAATGTCAAGTACGCCAGTTTCTAGGAGATGGTGGACAGGGCATTGGTGCTTGAGAGCAAGCGCCGTAAGATGGAGGACAAGAAGAGGAAGTATAACTCCTCTCAGCAGCAGGCTGGTGCCAGTCGTCCCCGTTACAACAACCAGCAGGGCCCTCAGTCTCGCCCTGCATATCAGTCTGGTAACCAAGGACAGCAACAGAATGTCAGGTACAGCAACCAGAGTCAGCAGACGAGCCAGCGCTACAACAACAACCAAGTGCAGCGCCCCGCTAGTCAGGCGCCTCGTCAGAATGCCCCAGCACCATCAGGCTCTCGCCAGAACTCCAACACTGTCCCAATGAAGCCCAATGTCAACCCCGCCCCCACTGGAAATACCTGCTTCAAGTGTGGTCAGCCTGGACACTACGTGAATGCTTGCCCCCAGAAGCAGAAGAACAACAATGGAAGGGTGAACCATGTGAAGCTGGAAACTGCTGAGGAGGCTCCAGATGTGGTAGTTGGTACGTTTCTTGTCAACTCTTGCCCAGCTACTGTTTTGTTTGATACTGGAGCATCACATACTTTTATAAGTGCACAGTTTGTTGAGAAACATAGTATAGCCACCTGTACCATGCAAAACACCATGCTAGTTAAATCACCTGGGGGAAAGATGCATACTAATACTTTGTGTCCGGGAATGAGCATTAAAATAAGGGGGGTAGATTTTCCTGTCAATCCTATTGTGTTGGGTTCAGAAGGTTTAGATATGATATTGGGAATGAGATGGTTGTCCAAGTTTAAGGGTACTATTCAGTGTGCTGAGAAGACAGTGGCTCTAACAGCACCTAGTGGGAACAGAATTGAGGTCAGAGTCTCTATGTCACCTAGCAGTGAAGGAACAGTTTACCATGTGAGCAGTGGGTCAGTAGAAGATATTCGAGTTGTGAAAGAATTCCCTGATGTGTTTCCAGAGGATTTGCCAGGTATGCCACCTGAACGTGAGATTGAATTTGTTATTGATTTATTACCTGGTACTGCACCCATATCTAAGAGACCTTATAGAATGGCTGTTAATGAGTTAGAAGAACTTAAGAAACAACTAAGGGAGTTACAGTCTAAGGGGTATATCCGTCCTAGTTCCTCACCTTGGGGAGCTCCAGTTATTTTTGTAGAGAAGAAGGATGGGACACAGAGGATGTGTGTAGACTATAGGTCTTTGAATGAGGTCACCATTAAGAATAAATACCCTTTGCCTAGAATAGAGGACTTGTTTGACCAGTTGAAAGGAGCTTGTGTGTTTTCCAAGATAGATCTGAGGTCAGGTTATCACCAGTTGAGGATTAAACCTAGTGATATTCCAAAGACTGCTTTCACCACCAGATATGGACTTTATGAATATACAGTGATGTCTTTTGGGTTGACTAATGCTCCAGCTTACTTTATGTATTTGATGAATAAAGTTTTTATGGAGTATTTGGATAAGTTTGTGGTAGTCTTTATTGATGATATCTTGATCTACTCCAAGACTGAGGAAGAACATGCGGAACACCTGAGGCTTGTGTTGCAGAAATTGAGGGAGCATCAGCTCTATGCCAAGTTGAGTAAGTGTGACTTCTGGTTGAAGGAAGTGTCTTTTCTTGGTCATGTCATTTCAAATGGTGGAGTTGCTGTTAGTCCGAAGAATGTGGCAGATGTTCTTAAGTGGAGTCCACCTCGGACTGTTGGAGAGATCAGAAGTTTTCTTGGAATGGCCGGTTACTATCGGAGATTCATTGAAGGATTTTCCAGTATTGCCAAGCCCATGACTGCTTTGTTAGAGAAGGGTAAGCCATTCAAGTGGAATGAACAGTGTCAGGCTAGTTTTGAGGAGTTGAAGAAGAGGTTGACTACTGCACCAATTTTGACTTTGCCAGATGTGACTAAAAGCTTTTCTATCTATTGTGATGCTTCCAAGCAAGGTTTGGGATGTGTGCTGATGCAAGAGGGAAAGGTGATTGCCTATGCATCTAGGCAGTTGAAGAAACATGAGGTGAATTATCCAACTCATGATCTTGAGTTAGCAGCTGTGGTCCATTCACTGAAGATCTGGAGACACTATATTCTGGGTCATAAGTGTGATATCTACACGGATCACAAGAGTCTGAAATACATCTTCACTCAGAATGATTTGAATCTGAGACAGAGAAGATGGTTAGAATTGATCAAGGACTATGAACTGGAGATTCATTACCACCCTGGCAAGGCTAATGTAGTTGCTGATGCTCTGAGTAGAAAGAGTCAAGTGAATATGATGGAAGCCACGGAGTTACCGATGGAACTACTGGCAGAATTTGAGTATCTCAATTTGGGGTTTGTTGCTAATAACCAAGGTACTTCCATGGACATAGAACCAACTCTTGAGCAAGAGATCAGAAAAGGTCAGAAAGAGGATGAAGAGATCAAAAAGATACTTAAGCTGATAGAGGAAGGTAGAGCACCTGGATTCAAAGTTGATCAAGAAGGTATTGTTTGGCACAAGGACCGATTGTGTGTGCCTGATATTCAGAGAATCGAGGATGTGATACTGAAGGAGTGCCATGAATCTGCTTACTCTATTCATCCAGGAGGTACTAAGATGTATCAGGACTTGAAGCAAAACTATTGGTGGCCTGGTATGAAGAAAGATATTGGGGAATATGTGGCATTGTGTGACACCTGTCAGAGAGTGAAAGCGGAACATCAGAGGCCAGCAGGGTTGTTGCAACCGTTGAAGATACCTGAGTGGAAGTGGGATGAGATCAGCATGGACTTCATAGTGGGATTGCCGAAAACTCAACGAGGTTATGACTCAATATGGGTTGTAGTAGATCGATTGACCAAGGTAGCTCATTTCATACCGGTCAGAACTAACTACCGTGGAGATCAGTTAGCAGAAAAGTATATGGAACGAATTGTGTGTCTGCATGGAGTTCCTAAGAGGATTGTGTCTGATAGAGGTACACAGTTTACATCAAAATTTTGGGAGAAGTTACATGAGGCTTTGGGAACCGAGCTCAGATTCAGTACTGCTTATCACCCTCAGTCCGATGGTCAGACAGAGAGAGTCAACCAGATAGTAGAGGATATGCTTAGGTCTTGTGCTTTACAGTATGGAGATAGTTGGGATACTAGCTTGCCCTACGTTGAGTTCTCCTATAACAATAGCTATCAGACTAGTCTTAAGATGACTCCTTTTGAAGCCTTGTATCGAAGGAACTGTAGGACTCCATTGTTCTGGAACCAGACTGGTGAAAGGCAAGTGTTCGGCCCTGATTCATTGAGAATAGCCGAAGAAAGAGTTCAGTTCATCCGACAGACTCTGAAGGCAGCTCAGTCTAGACAGAAGAGTTATGCTGATGTGAGACGAAGGGAACTTGTGTTTCAGGCAGGTGATTATGTATACCTGAAAGTGTCTCCAATGAGAGGTCTAAAGAGGTTCAATGTCAAGGGAAAGCTAGCTCCAAGATATGTAGGTCCTTTCAAGATTTTGGAGAGGAAAGGAGAAGTGGCTTATGAGCTTGAGCTGCCTGTTAGTTTATCCAATGTGCACAATGTTTTCCATGTCTCCCAATTCAAGAAATGCTTGAGAGTGCCTAAGGAACAGTTGCCACTAGAGGAACTGGATTTACAGGATGATCTAACTTATGAAGAGAGTCCTATCAAAGTCCTGGACACAGCAGAGAGAATTACCAGGAGTAAAACTATCAGGATGTGTAAAGTTCAATGGAAACACCATTCCGAGGAAGAAGCAACCTGGGAAAGAGAAGATGATCTAATATCCAAATACCCTCAGTTATTCCCTGGTTCATCCTAATCTCGAGGACGAGATTCTTTTAAGGGGGGTAGGTTTATAACACTCCAAATTTTTTTGAAATTCAAATTTAGTTTAAATTTGATTTAATTTTGGCTTAGTTTGAATTTTTGGAGAATTATTAAATAATTTACAAAATTAATTAAAATAAAATATAAGGTAGAAACGTGTTTGATTTTTGCATTCATGCCGCTGCATAATTTTGCTTGATTTTATTTATTTTGCTGATGCTTGTTTTGTTTTGTTTTGGAGCAAGAAAATTTAAAAAAAAAGAGAAAGGGGAGAGCCCCCGCCTGGGCCGACTTCTGGCCCAGCACCCCGCGCCCCTCTCCTCTTGACGAGTGGGCCGCGGCCCAGCTCGCCCGCGCAGCAGCGCCCCCCTGCCGCCCGCAGCCGCTGACCAGTGGGTCCCGCAGGTGGGGCCCACCCGTCAGGGGGGGGCGTCTTCAACCTCCCGTCCGAATCGGATGGGGGAGCGCCGCAACCGACGCCCCGGTTTCCGCGCGCGGCGCCCCAATCCGAGCCGCACGCGCCCCAAGGATCGTCGTGCCTTTAAATAGCCCCCAGCCGCCGCTCGCGAACCCCCCCTAGAACCCTAGCTTCGAAATCTGCGCCGCCACCGTTCTCGCCAAGCTCGCGCCGCCGCCGTCGAAACCACCGCCGTCGAGCTTCTCTTTGACTTCGTCGTTTCGCGGAGGTGAGCTCGCCATCGCGCTCGTCGTGTCGCGCCCAACCCGCCCGTGCCCTCGGCACGCTCCCCCGTGCCCTGCAGCACCGCCGCCGAAGCTCCCGGCGGCGCCCATGGCGCCACCGCCGCCCGCCGGCGCCCCTGCGCACGCACCCGCCCCTGCACCGGCGCGCGGTCCACGGTGGACCGCGGCCCAGCGCCTCATGCGGCCGGTCCACGTGGACTCGGTCCACGCAGCAGCCAGCGCCTCCCCCGGTCCACCATGGACCGGTGGACCGCCGCCCCTCCCCCGGTCCACAGCCCGCGCCATGGACCGGCCAACCGCGCGCCGCCACGTGGCCAGGCCGGCCACGGTCCCGCGCGCCCCCTGGCCTTTTTGCGAAAAGGCCCTCGCGTTTCTTCAAATTTAACCCGCGATCCAACTCAGTTAAAGTTTCATTTAAAATATGCCCCTGCTTTTACAGTTTAGCCCCTGCACCCGTTGGTATTTATGTATTTAATCCAAAATGAGTTTTAATTCAGTTTTAATTAGTTTTAATTACGAAAAATAGTTCAGTTTATCTACAGAAATGCCATTCAACTTGTTTTAGCCATAACTTTTGCATCGTAACTCCGATTTAGGTGATTCTGGTCGCTATAGTTTCGTTTCATCGAGTAGAATACAGTAGTGCAGTTGCTTTATGCTTTCGCATGCTTTGGTGTACTGTTTCTGATTAAGTTTGTTTGCTTGCATGTATTGTTCCTATGATTGATGATTGTCGCGTATAGCCAACAAGACGTTCGTGAAGGAAGAGGTACAGGATCCCGCTGAGTTCGAGCAACCCGACTTCGATCAAGGCAAGTGCAGACACCCTTTGATCATATTGTACCTATGAACTTTAAATATATTTACTTTCCATTGCATGTGTCTTAATACTGCAAACCATAAGGACTTGACTAGCCTCCTACTATATTCCTTGTATGCCTGGGTTATACATGGGTAGTATAGTGAACAGTAGATATGCTTAGTTGCTCTACTCATCTAATCTATATAATAATAAAAATAATGATCTTGCTTAATAAATTCTTCAATGATGATTAATGATTAAATGGTGAACAATGGTCACTTCGGTGATGGAGATGTTGCGGTGCTTGCGAGCATCGTGTTTTGGTTGAGGAAAGGGGGAGCGGGTACTGTTGGTGGTCCGGTTTGCCGGGCGTACCCGTCTCTGCTCTCCGTAAGGACTTAGTCAGGGAGCGGCCCCCTGGGACTTACAGTGCAGCTCCAAGCTATATGGGCTCTGGCTTGACTAATTATCAGGACCTCCGCTGGTAGGGTGTTACTTTCCGGGTAGGCGTAAGGAATGTAGCTTGGGTATTCATATTAAGAGGTCGGTCAGTTCGGGGTCCCATTGCTATGGGCACGACTGTCGCGCGCCCCGGCAAAAACTTACGAGTGGCATCCTATTAGTTGGACCCTGTGAAAGGTCTCGTAGTGAAACCCTGCCTGCTCACCTTGGTAGTGTTTTGGGGAGTCGCGACCCCGGGCAAATGGGAATCACGACTTGGAGTGAAAGTGCACACCTCTGCAGAGTGTAAAACTGATATATCAGCCGTGCTCACGGTCACGAGCGGCCCAGACCCTCACTTGATGAGCAAATTGGATTCACCGGTTACTTGGAGATGGACCTTGGCGAGGTTGCTACCTCGTGTTTTGGCGGAATGACTATTCCGTGTTGGCAGGATTGCTATCCTGTGTTATTATTTGGGGTTAATCCCTGGACTTCTATAATTATTAGGTTAATCATTTAAAAGATGTTAATCACTACTTATACTAATTAAGGGTTGGGTTTATGCTACTCATATTTAGTAATAGGTTGTTCTAATAATAGTTTTAAGTAAAAGTGATCAACTAAAATGCTACCGCAGTCAAACCAAGTCAGCTTTACCTTGTTTTAAGCCTTGCATGTCATTACTTTCCGTCTGTGCTTGCTGAGTTCGACATGAGCTCACCCTTGCTATAATCATTAAAGGTTGCTCGGACGATCAGGAGTACAATTGCGTTTTCCCTGAGGACTACCCTGAGTCTCCTGGTTGTTAGGCTCGTGTGGTTCTACCGTCGACCTTCCTGTGGCAAGGTGGTCCTGCTACGTCGACGTTTAGTTACCCCTTTATTTATGGAACAGTTTAGTTTATGCTTCCCATTCGCACTTTGATAAGCTTTTGGCTTGTAATAATGATACTTTTACTCTCATTTATGTAATTTGTTTGAACATTGTGTTTTGTACCATTGATGATGTCGGTCCATGTGTGTGAATTTGAGATCCTGGCGCACATGTAATTTGGCACCCGAATGCTCTTTTACATCCGGGTGTGACAGCTCCCCACCCTTTTTTTGTATTTCAATATAAATAAAGGAATCGTTACAAAGTCAGGAGCCAAAGATTACAGGGCCGCACGTCCAAAACAGAAAAATCAAGAATGTTACAAGTAAGACTCTCTCCAGCTACAAGGGCAGAGCTAACACTGGGTCTTGCTTTGTTACAAACTAAAGCAATTTCCTCTCTGAACTGTCGTTTCCATACATGTATATTCTTCTGACCATGGTCAAATATAATGCCATTTCTTGTGTTCCAGATGATCCAGCAGGCAGTAATGAGGATTTCTCTGAAGATGGGGTTGCCAAATTGTAAGCGTGCTCGTACAATCATGTCCACAGGATTGAGGTTGAAGTCCCAGGAAATGGGGATTGTCTCCCAACATTCTTTACTGAAGCTGCATTCAAAAAATAAGTGAAAACTGGTGTCTTCGCACCCCTGAGAGCACATCACACATGTATAGTCATCCAGGTGCATGTGTTTTCTGCGTAGGAGGTTCTTGGTGTTCAGACGATCCCTCAACAGCAACCAGAAGAAGAATTTATGGTTTCCCAGGTTGCCTGATTTCCAGAGCCATTTGAAGAATGGAGAGTCAAGGGTAGATTTGATGAAAAGGGCATAGGCTTTCTTACTGCTGTAGTTTGAAGTTCCCCAATTGTAGGACCAGATATCATTGAGGTTCACGTCCCAGTGTCTGTTATGTATGATAGTTTGAAGTTCCTCGAGCTGATCAGCAGCAATAGGCGGTAGAGGTAGGGGACTGAATAAAAACTCCAAGGGTTGGTTGAGGAAGAGCTTTATGGAGCATTTGGGTTTTCTAGTGAAGGAATAAAGTTGTGGAAATGTGTCCTTTGCTGTTTGATCCATCCAATTGTCTGACCCAAAGGAGAATTGAGTTTCCTTTATTGGGTGAGCAAATGGAGATATTTTGGAAAATTGGGAAGAGTTTCATTATGTCTTTCCACCAGGGGGAGCCGACAGGGCTTCTTGCATGTGGAGGAATGGACTCATTTGCATACAGTTTGCTCCATGTTAGCTTGACCCAGGGTAGATCTGCTCTGTTATAAAATTTATCTAAGAATTTTAGTAACAGGGCTTCATTTTGTTTCTGAATGTCAATGATACCCAGGCCCCCTTGATCTTTGGGTTTACAGGCAGTCTCCCAAGCTACTAGACATTTTCCTTTCCTATTTATATCTCCTTTGTCCCAAAGGCAATGCTTTCTGTAGATATCAATTTGCTTGATAACTGCTAGGGGCAGCTTTATGGTGCACATGTAAAATGTTGGTAAGGCAGAGAAGACAGAGTTCACTAATATAAGTCTGCCATTGTAGGACAGGAATTTGCTGATACCTGTGAGTCTTCTTTCCATTTTGGTAATGAGGGGGGCAAATTTGGTGATAGATGGTTTTGTCGTTCCAAGAGGGAGTCCGAGATATGTGAACGACATTTCTCCAACCTGACAGCCAAAGGTATTGGCTAGGTGAGTGACTCTTTCTAGACTCACCATAAAGGATTTGTCAAAGTTAACGTGCAGTCCAGTCGAGTCAGCGAAAGATCTTAGTAGTCCTTTTAGACAGAAAAGAGATCTGGCGTCACCAGGGAGGATGAGGAGGGTATCATCAGCGTACTGCACAATAGGGAAATCATCTTGGAAGTCATCACTGAGAGGATGCTTTAGGCTGCCAGCTTGCCAAGCTTTATTTATGATGGACTGGAGAAGGTCAGCTGCTAGAACAAAGAGAAGGGGAGAGAGGGGATCTCCTTGGCTTACTCCCATTTTGCATTTGAAGTTCTTTCCTGGTATACCATTTACGAGAACAACAGAGCTGGCAGTACTTAGGAGGATGTTAAAGGAAATTGAATAATATATTAAATTTTATTAGTCTAGCTAGTTTGCTGGTGACATATATATTGATTCTTTTCCCATTATATACACATTAAAATGAGAGTATGTACGTATACCTCCCAAAGGGGTAGGGTCCCATTCTTTTTCATATGTCCAAGTATACCCTTCCCCCCCCCCCCCCCCCAAAAAAAAAGAGTATGTGCACATACATATATCATGAGAGCATGAGTACGTAAGTTTATATGATTATGAAACTATAAGTGTTTACAAGAAGTATTAATACATGGACTACTAAGCTGAAGAAGACCCATGCATTGGGACTCAGAATTCAGAGCAAAGTATACTAACAGACCCACACGTAATAACTAAGAGCCAGTATGTGATCATACATTTGTTTCATACTTTAAAATTCAGAGTACGTATTAACCGATACAAAACACTTAAAAGTTGAATAATAAAACCACCACATTCTTTATATATTCGTATCGCAAATCCTCTGCTTAATTGTGACTATATCGTATACTAGATCAGAGAATTGTTTTTTAGTTCGATCAGATTTCAGAGCAAACATGCATATATGTTGTTGATCAGGAAACATATTCACACGGATGCCCTAGAAAATTGATCGGTGAACTAGCACCAACAGAGGTTCTTAGAGAACTGGCAGCAACGCTCTCTACGGATGAGTGCGGAACAAGGGCCCGAAAGAACCAGCACTGGCGTGCTCCAAGAGACCCAACTGCAGAACACGCTGGATAGAAAGGAGATACGTACCTCTTTCTTGATCAATGATGGCTTGCCGGATAGCGAGTCGCGAGTGGAGCAAAATCATCAATGGCAAACAACGAACGAAAGACTGGGAAGTTGGATACAACCTGGAAGATCGCGAATGGAAAATACGAATAGGGAGGTGGCAACGGCGCAGGCAGACATAGCGAAGTTAATTGATTTGATATACATATAGATGGAATCCTCCCGATATTTGTGGGTGTTAAAATTCAAACTGATCCGTCAATATTTGCGAAAATTAGTTAGATCTTGAGTATTTCTGTGAGTATTACCACCGTATGTAGCTACGTGCAGGAAACACTCGTGGATAAAGACGGCATCTAACGTCGTTGATACGGCACGTTAGCATTGACGAGCGCGCGTGGTGGATGTCGCGTGCCTACGCTGGGAGTAAATACTCTCTCTCTCTCTCTCTCTCTCTCTCTCTCTCTCTATATATATATATATATATATATATATATATATATATATATATATATATATATATATATATAAAAGTCATAACTACTACAACAATTTATTTTCACTAAGCCACTACCAGACCGACCGTTGGAACGGGCGTGCCACGTGACATGGTGGCGGCCCAGGCACAGCCGGGTTCCTCATGCCGAGCCGGCCTGGGCCCAGTGGCCACTGTGCCATGCTGTGCTCGTGCTGGGCCAAATCATGGGGCTATGGCCCGAGCCAGCCGGCCGCGGGCTACAACCAGCATCCATCATCGCTAACCTGTATCCACGAGGACGACCAAGATCTGCTGGGTAGCGGCCAGTGGGGTTAAGGCTTTGCTACAATGCCACTAGCATTTTTGTTTCTTTGCCGGCGACTCCAGCATCGACGTGACAGGTCGTCGAGCTAGTTTGCATGGACAGACGCAAAACGTTGTGTGCCGAGTACACATTACACAGTGACGACGTGCTGTGCAGAGCAAAACGTTGTGCTAGTACACATCGTGCTGTGCTGTGGAGAAAGCACGTACAGTACACGTTACACAGTGACGACGTGCGCACGTACATGCACCAATGCAACCGGTCAATCACCGTGTCTCATCGACTGACGACTGGTCCATTCCTGCCGCGGATTCGTGCTCTGCTGAACGGGGTATTTCTGCTCCGCCACATGAATTTATTAAACCTAATTCATTTGATATTAGCATATGTTATTGTAATATTTTATTGTCAAATTATATATAATTAAACTTAAAAGATTCATCTTATAAAGTAATTGTAATATGTGTAATTAGTTATTTTTAAATCTTTATTTAATACTCTATACTCTATGTATGTTTCTAAATATTTCATAACGTGTAAACTTTTATAGAGCAACTAAATAAAGGTTTTATAGAATGTAAAGGCATAATTAGTACATGTATTATTATAGTACTTTATTGTCAAATTATAGACTAATTAGTTTTGAGAGGACCTAAACAAGGTCCGTGCGACCTGCGTACGAAGAACACCATCCGAGATCCGTGCGTGGTCGTGTACTATGCAGCCAGGGTCTGTGGCCTTTTACAACTCCACCGTACATGGCCTTTTCAAAGCTCTCTCGCGCACCGTACAGTTCGCACTCGTACGCCGGCCGTGCCGTGCGCCCCTGCATGTTCGCTTGAGGTTAGGCCTTAGAGCAACTCCAAGAGAGTTGGTAAAATGGATGGCTAAATTCAAGATTTAGCCAACCTCTAAAATAGAAAATCATGTAAAAAAACAAAAATCTCCAACAGTCTTTCTATATGGCAAATCATATGGCTAGCGGGACATGCAAGCTATATTTACCATACGAGAACTCCGGGATAGATGACTTGCTATTTTAGCAAACCAAATACAATAGCTATTGGACTCTCTTTTCTCTCCCAAAATAGCCAAATATAGAATACATAACATGGATAGCTCTTCTCTTGGAGTTGCTCTTAGGCCTTGAATTAGTTTGAAAAATATTTTAGCTTTGACAATAATAATATTTTTTTTGTATCTAATAATTATTATATAATTATGAATTAACTAGGCTTAAAATTCATCTCGCGTTATAAATTGTGTAAATAGTTTTTGTTTTCGTCTATATTTAATATTACTAGGTTAATGCCCGTACGTTGTTACGGGTTTTAAAATCCACGTACTCTATATTTTTTTATTGTTATTTTATTTTTTCTGTCTATATTCTTCATTTTTCATTTCTTTTTAGTTTTTGTTTTTCGATTTTATTTTATTTTCTATCCTTTCCTTATTCTTTTCTTGTTTTAATTTTACCTTTTATTTTCCTTTTCTTTTGGTTTTATTTTTATTGTTCTTCCTTGCTTTTATTTGTTTTTTTTTCTTTTCAGATTTTCTATGTTTCTTCATTCTTATTTTATATTTTATTTCCTTTTAATCTTATTTTTATCCTTATTTAAATTATTCATTAATTTTATTTGCTCTATGCACTTTTTATCATTTGTTAATTATTTCTATTTTTATATTTTTTTTCTTAGTAATTTTATTTTTTATTTTTATTTTCTATATATATGTGATATATATGTAGTATATATTTAGTGTTCTATATTGTGTTATGTCATGTTTATGTAATATATATGTGATGTTCTATGATGTTTTTTACGGTGTTCACTTAGTATACATGTAATCTATAATAGATGTGATCTTCTATAATATATTTAATGATTTTCTATGATGTATTTAGTGATGTTAATGTTCTATAAATATATTTACGATATTTAAAAAGTAACCCTTTGACATTATTTGAAAAGTTTCTCCATTTTGTGTTTTTATTTTTTTCTTATGCTTTTTACTCTAGATTTTTTTTATTTTTTATCTATGTCATGTATTTATGTATTTTTATGTATATTGTAATATCAGTTTCATAAACCTAAAACCAAAATACTATTCTTCTAAATCGATAACATTTTTTTACAAAGACAGAACATTGTCTGTTGAACCTAGAATATTGTTTCTACTTAATAAAAGAAAATATTTTATCTTTATAAGATAAATATTCATTAATAAAATTTTATCTAAATATATCCATGTGTGATCTTGTTTTGAAGGATTTATTATAAGAAATTTAATGGTACAATCAGAATTTAATTTATATCTCTAGTTTAGGAGTTATGACTTTTTTAATTCGCTAAAACAATTTTGCATGCATAAGTGAGTGGGGCCTAGGTTGATGGGATAGCGTGTCATCGCGCAGTAAAAAAAGACCACCAAAGGGACGAAAATTGTGGATGAGTCCTCTCCATATTTTTTAGTTGTAGAGATAAATATTAATTAATAAAATTTTATCTAAATATATCCATGTGTGATCTTGTTTTGAAGAATTTGTTATGAGAAATTTAATGGTGCAATCAATTTAATTTATATCTTCACTTTAAAAGTTATGACTTTTTTAAATTCGCTAAAACAATTTTGCATGCATGGGTTTGTGGGGCCCAGGTTGATAGGATAGCCTATCATGGCTAAAAGGGATGGGAGTTGTGGCTTCACCATGAGTGTGGTAGATGGGTCCTTTTCATAATTCTTAGTTGTAGAGATTCGCTAAAACAATTTTGCATGCATAAGTGAGTGGGCCTAGATTGATGGGATAGCGTGTCATCGCGCAGTAAAAAAGACAACCAAAGGGATGAAAATTGTCGATGTGTCCTCTTCATAATTTTTAGTTGTAGAGATAAATATTAATTAATAAAATTTTATCTAAATATATCCATGTGTGATCTTGTTTTGAAGAATTTGTTATAAGAAATTTAATGGTGCAATCGAAATTTAATTTATATCTTTGGTTTAAAAGTTATGACTTTTTTAAATTCACTAAAACAATTTTGCATGCATGAGTGTGTGGGGCCTAAGTTGATGGGATAGCCTATCATGGCTAAAAGGGATGAGAGTTGTGGCTTCACCATGAGTATGATAGATGGGTTTATAATTTTTAGTTGTAGAGATATGCATACGTTCAAAGATTTGGTATAACTGAAAATCATAAAAAAATTTACAACTACCTGGCTTTAGCAGAATAGCCATCATCTCCTGTTCACCGTGTATCCATTGTTTCCATCACTGCGTCAGCGTGTACGTACGCATGTGCGCTCCTATTCTTTTTTTTAAAAAAAAAACTGGAAATGAAAGGTGTAATGGTGCAGCGAAACTGCAAAACCGTGCAGCAGCTGGTGCTCATCAACAGTTTAGAGTTTCAGATTCAATATTTTGATAAGATGAAAAGATATCCTATAACAAGTTGTAGTGCATCATAAGCTTTAGGCCTTGTTTAGTTGGGAAATAAAAACTTTTTATAGGATGTCGAAAAGAGTATTTGGATACTAATAAAAAACTAATTACATAACTCGTCTGTAAACTGCGAGACGAATTTATTAGGCCTAATTAATCTGTCATTAGCACATATGGGTTACTAGCATTTAAGGCTAATTATGGACTAATTAGGCTTAGAAGATTCATCTCGTGATTTTCAACTAAACTATGTAATTAGTTTATTATTTTATCTATATTTAATACTTTATGCATACGTCTAAACATTGGATATGATGGATGAAAACTTTTTGGTTGGGAACTAAACAGAGCCTTAAACAGCACCAACATAGGTAGAGACTGCAATCTTCGGAGGTCTTGCATCAGTGGCGGAGCTCGAGAAAATTCTAGAGGGGTGCATTTGCCATATGTTTTTCTATTTTTACGTGGGTGCAGCTGCACCCACTAATGACTATATGCATCCACCCATGGACCATACTATTCAGATGGAAGCACAAACACTCCAGTTAGCTCTGTTTAAAAACCTATTTGAAATTACTAACTCCCCAAATCTTATCCAACGTGACAACGACACTTTTAACATTTTCAAAGTCATTTTTGTAAAGGTTTCCCCTTGCCGCTTTTCACACCCCTCAATCTAAATGCATCATGAGTGAGATCTCATCTAATGACACTAGATAACCAATTAGCAATCAAGAAAGCCCCTCTTGATAGTATGACTATCAATCCTAAACCTAGTCAAACTTCTCTATACTCAACCTTAGACTGCTGAAGCAAAATGCTATATAAACGTACTTTACCTTGCGCATTCCATTGCATCTCCATATGGTTGATGCTACTCAGGCATTCAGCCACCATCTTCATCAAATAATGAACAATGGCCATCCATATATGTAGCCAACCATGCTATAATGACCATAGCCCATATCTCATGAAGTTCCTCCATAAAGCCAAATCAATGTTTGGATTTAATCATCTTTGTTTGGTATGATTCACTTCATGGTCCATCGGTGCTAAGCCCTCTACTTGAACTTCCATCGCTTGGACGGTCTATCGTGTGCAAAGGCTCTAGCTTGCCCTTCCAAGAGCTTGTCTGCTCGTTAAAAAGTCATGGCTGAAAGTATTGTTCGCTGATTTATTGTGAGAGAAAAATATTATTGAATGGTTGGTAGATTCGGCAGATATGCTCAAGTGAACCGACTCTCCTCCATAACCGAGCCATATGTGATTGTCATATCTCATATTCAATAATAGCTCTTCCATCTTCACTAGTTGAGAACTCGCTCCCATCACATGCACAAGCTATATCTCCTCCTTAGCATATACTCCTTCCGTCTCAAAAAGAGTGTCGTTTTAGAATTTCAGACATCTTGTTTGAGCATTTATTTTATTCAATTTTTTACATAAATATTATATATTTTGTTAAGACTTTTTTATCATTTGAGATATTTTACTAATGAATTATTTATTTTATAATTTACAGAAAAATTGAATAAAATGAATGGTCAAACGTGATGTTCAAAAGTAAAAAACGTCACTTTTTTAGACAGGGAGAGTATGTGTGTGTGCGTGCGCTAATACATGACCGAGTTGAAAAAGAACTTTGATGCCCTAAGGCTACTTCATTGGGTCTATAATGCCCTTATGTGTTCCGAACTACCATAGATGAGCATAGACTCCACCCGTCTCTGATGCGGTCGTCTCTAATTTAATATGATGTAAGTAATAATAGACCTACCACAAACAAACGAAAATGCTACAATGTCGTAAAATTTTTTCCTTCACCAACTAAACACGGTCTAATACCCATCTACAATGTAATTATGGATAGTGGTTTCGTATGTTGAACCTGATCTATGATATTGTGCCCTTCTATTAGTGATGGAGCTAGAGTTAGGTCGATCTATGTGTAATAAGAGGCAACCTCAGCCTCATTCTCACAGCAAACCAATATCGAGAAGCATATGGTTAGGCCTATATCACTAAAAATATGTCATTTGGCTGATAAGTTATGGCAGAAACTACTGGTGGCTAATTTGTTGTGAGAGAAAAACACTGCGAACAGCTCGTTCTGTTCTGCACTATTATTTTTTAATAAACAAATAATGTTTTTCTCTCATAGTAGCATCAGCATTAATATATCAACACTGGCCTTGTTTAGTTTAAAAAAATTTGCAAAATAAGAATAATACCACTTTCGTTTGTATTTAACAAATATTATCTAATTATAGACTAACCAGACTCAAAAGATTCGTCTCGTCAATTCCGACCAAACTGTACAATTAGTTTTTATTTTTATCTATATTTAATACTTTATGTATACATCTAAAGATTTGATGTGACGAGAATTCTGAAAAATTTTGTAAAATTTTTTGCGACTAAACAAGGCCTAGGATCTCCTGCTTGTGTGGTTTAGTTTGGCGAGCAAAAGGGCATTCATCATCGCGCGCCAACCTGTACCCACGACTCCACGAGCACCACCAGGATCTGCTGGGATAGTGGCCACAGTGGGGCTACCTAGCATTTTTTTTTCCTTTGGGACGTGAGGGAATACTAATGACGAGACCGAGACAGCAACCTGATGATACCGGCATCGACGTGACCGGTCGGCGACGGGTGTTTTTTTGGTAAAAAGGTTTTTTTAATGTCACATTAAATATTTTATGAGATATAAAAAGGCTAGGATAAAAATATAATTACATAACTAGCTTAAAAATTATAAAATAAATTTATTAAGCTTAATTAATCCATCTTTACCGTATGTATATTACTATAGCTATTTGTCGGAGTTTGGACCCGTGATCCAGTTGCGAGTGTATGAGTCTGCGTGCTCTTGGATTCAGATAATGATGCAAGAATGGCATAAGAGAGGTTTATACTGGTTCGAGTCAACGCTACCCTACGTCCAGTGTGAGGTACGGATCTTGTATTATCTTGCATCCAAAGTGCTTGTAGTAAGGGTTACAAGCAGACTGCAAGAGAGGGAAGAAGTCCGAGCCTTGTTGGTGGATGAGTGCTAGTGTGAGAGCTCAGATGAGTTGTGTTTGAGTGTTGGCTGTTGTGTTGTGTGTTGAGTTGGACGTGTTGCTAAACGATGTCGTGCATCGGGGATGGCTCCACACAGCGGGCATGCGATGACTGTAGCAGCAGGGCATTTCATCCTCGGAGTGGTGGTCACGATGTGGACGCTCCTGCTAATCATGTGGAGCCATCCCCGATGTTGTGGATCTGACGCTCGACCCTGTGTTTCCCTTGCCGGTCCCTATTTGAGGGTATGACCATCCCTTCCGAGGCCTCCTGCCTCGACCTGCGTCGTGAGACGACAGTGCTTTATTATGGCGTCGGTGCTGTGATTCGACGTCTCCCATCTTCCCTCTTGTCCGACCATACGCACAGTAACAATAAGGCGTAACAGGGGTGAGAGTAGGTAACACAGTAAGCGCCATCTCGTGCCATAGCATGGGTGAAGGCGTGGCTCATGTCCCATCCATGCTATGGTTGTCGGGGGAAGCCTAGGAATAGATGGCTCAAACTGAGGTTAAGGTTCGGGCGAGGCGTAGATCTCGCTCAAGGCTGGGGCTCGGGTGGGGTGTAGATTTTGCTTTTCCCTGCTGGGCTTGTTTGTTGGGTCGAGGAGGAATTGTTTCGGTTCAACCTGATGATGTCTTATGAGGATCTTTGGGCTTTGTCTTTTTTATTCTTTTGATCTAGGATGCCCTGGTTTATGGTACCCGACACTAACATGGCTAATCATAAACTAATTCAGTTTTAAAAAATTTGTTTCAAAATTTTCATACAAATTATATAATTAGTTTTTTTATCTGTATGTAATGTTCTATATATACATCTAAATATTTGATGCCAAGTGTTAGAGCAACCACAATGTTGCTCAAAAGTAGTCCATAGGCATTATAATAATATGTATCAGCTAGCTGAAACATTGTGAGACCAGTCCATAGACTAGTCTATAGTAAAATATATCCATAAGCTTATGGACTACCCATAGAGAATAAAAAAATTTATTTTCTTACTTCTTTCCATCTCTCTCTCCTTGTAGTGGCTGGTGGAATGAAGATAAATAATTCTTTATCCTCTTTGGATCCCATCTTATAGACTACTTAGTCCATATACATTGTCAGAAAAAAACAATAGCTATGGACTAGTTATGTGGGTCCCATATATATGGACTACTTGGTCCATATACATTGTGGTTGCTCTGTTTAGTTCCCCACCTAAAATTTTTCATGTATCCCAACGAATCTTTCGGCACATGCATGGAACATTAAATGTAGATAAAAAAATAAACTAATTACACAGTTTGGTTGAAAATCACGAGACGAATCTTTTAAGCCTAGTTACTCTATGATTAGCCTTAAGTGCTACAGCAACCCACATATGGTAATGACAGATTAATTATGCTTAATAGATTTGTCTTGCAGTTTCCTGACGAGCTATGTAATTTGTTTTTTTATTAGTTTCTAAAAATCCCTTCCGACATCCTTCCGACATATCCGATGTGACACTAAAAAATTTTTATCTCCAATCTAAACAGACCCTTAGAAGTGTTAGAAAAGTTTTCATAGGAAAGCTAACCATGACCGACTGTGCATGCATGCCGCCATACATGGACGTCTAGTCCGACCACCCGTGTGTGATCGACTGACGACTGATCCATTTCTTGTCGCCGATTTGTGCTTTCATCATTGGAATCCCACGCTTTGCCTAGTGTGAGCGGTGCTACAATTGACAAAGTCAAGACGGTAAAAAACACTCCTATAGAAAAAGTTAACTGCAGCGACGGTTTTTCGAACCGCCTCGAAACAAAGGTCACGGTAAATGTGACTTTTACTGTGACAGTTTGTTGCCCACCTCAATAAATCAAATAGAAAAAACAAAAAAAAAGAAAACAATATGGATAAGCTCGGCAAGCCCAACCACAGGCCCACCAAGCCCATCTATGTGCGCTTCCTCGGCAATGTCCTTTCTAGGACATTAGGCAAAGTACTAAGTTTGCCTAGTGTCCTGGACATTTGGCAAAGCCATCAGGTTTGCCTAGTGTCCTAGCTTGAGACTCGGCAAACCTTTTTTTCCAGGTTCCCAGCGCAGCCTTTTGCCGAGTGTTGTGCCCTGGACACTTGGCAAAGAGTGTCTGTGCCGAGTGCAACACTCGGTAAAGTGACCAAAAATATTATTTTTATTCACTTTTTTATTCCATCCAAACAAACAAACAAAAAATTTGCATGACAGACATCACAGACATGACATATATATCATCAACAACACATATATATCACAGACATCATATACACATCACAATCGTTATATGTGTCATAGTATATCACAATAAGTTCACAAGTAATCCAAGTTCACAAGAAAAAGTTTGGAGGCAAACTGTTACACTTTGCTTAGTGCCAGCATAAAACACTAGGCAAACTATTAACTTTGCCTAGTGTCAGCATCAAACACTAGGCAAAATATAATTTTGCTAAGTGTTTAACAAGACACTTGGCAAAGTCAAACGGTGGGTTGGGCAGCATCGGCCGTCAAGGAAGCTTTGCCGAGTGTCTTATTTTGCCTAATGCTACACACTAGGCAAACAACTAATTTGCCGAGTGTTTGGGGTTGCCTAGTGTTTAGCACTAGACAAACCATCAAATTGTCGTGTGCTTCCCTTTGGTGTAATACCTGATTTTAAAGACAAAACCAGATATGCACCATATATGAGCTTTAGAAGCCAAATCTCACATATAGCTAGAAATGAGGGGTAATATCAAAAGACAATGCATAAATATATAACGTACTTAGTATAAAAGAGATAACCTTTGATAGCAAACAGCGGATAGACAACTCCAAACTTCGGGTATTAACTTCTCTCTATAGGATCCAACTGACTGGTTGATCACAAGCCTAAACTTCTCCTGAGGTTTGGGGGAAATAACAAGAGTAAGTCCATGTCGAACTCCACAAGTATAACAACTAGATTGTATAGCTCCCACAATCTCATGATCAATGTGACATAAATAATGTAGAGCATTAAATAATAAATAATGAGCATATTTAACACAACAAGATTCATCACCCTTAATGCAAGAATCCCCAAGGCCGCTCATGACTGTGAGCACGGCTAGTATACCAGTTTTACACTCTGCAGAGGTTGTACATCTTTACCCATGAGTCATGATTTACCCTTTCGCCCGAGGTGATCAGCCTCTTAACCCACTTCCAAGGAAGGTCGGCAGGGATCACTATGAAGCCTTTCAAAGGTTTCGTCTAACAAGTTAGGGCCATTAGATTCACTCGGCAGGCAGATATAGAGCCCCCCTTCCATGGCACATAACCCGCAGCCTATACACACGGACAGAGGCCACACTATACCCAACGTGTCTAGCCATTCTTACACCATTTAAGGTAACCGCTAACAAGCTAGAAAAAGATCCTCATACTGAGCTAAAGCTAGAGCCATTATAGCCCTCATGGTTGCACTGTTGTCCCGGTTATCACTTACAGATAAATCATCAAGTGGCTAAAAAGTCATTTTTATCATTTATTACTTAACATTAATCTAGTCACAGGATCATGGTCATAGAATTGAAAACCCAAATTGCTATACTTGCCTTAATCCAAATGCTCTTGTTGATCATTTTAGTCCTGCTGGTCTTACTTGATGCCAAAGCTCTGATCTTGATCACCAAAAACTGCTTTCCGTCTAAACTCGATCATCGATCACACAAACAAACGGAAACAAACATACACGAAGCAAACAAGGCTACAATTAGAACAGTACAGCAATCATATAAAAACAGTATGAAAAGTTTGTGAAATGATTCTACGCATCGCTACGATATCATAGACGTAAAGATCACGAAAATCGGAGCTAAAACGGAGAAGTTATGAATTTTCTAAGATTTTATATAGAAAAGTAATTAATTAATTAGGGTCACGAAAAATAAAAAGTTTCAAACTGAGAAAAATGTTACTAACATGTAGAGCTCATTAATACGAATCCAACGCAATTTGAATGGGTCCAAACGGAGTTAAGATGAATATTTTATGGCCAAAAGAAAGTCAGTGGCAATTCGAAAAGGTATTTTTAATCTAAAACCGAGGTGTTTGTATTTTCCAAACTGAAAGACAAAGTGATTGGGGCTTACGGTGGTGGACAGGGAGTAGGTTCACCGGCAGTGACGCTTTCTTGGAGCTATAGCAACGCCGGAGCAGCCGACCGTTCGTAGATGTCGTGTATAGGCGAGACGATGGCGATCACGTTGTAAAGAAGAAAATATAAATTTTATTTTACTACCTTAGAAATTCTCAAATTAGAGGCTTCTCATATGATAGTCTTTGATGTGCTTTACCTAAGGAGTTGGTATATATATATATATATATATGGAGAAAAACTCCCCACCTCCACGTCAACTAGCGATATGGTACTAATTGATTTGCAACCTTCATCTTTACTAATAGGCCTAATTAATTATTAAAGCCCATTAGTAAATAAAGACATTGACCATTGAGATCATGGACTTCAGCGTGGGATAAAATGAAAGATTTTATTATTTTCGAAATTAATTAATTTGGCGAATAAAATAATCCTAGAAAAGTCTAGAATTATGATTTAAGCCATGAAAAATACTCCAAATACTCTAGAAATTCAAGGAAAAATCTCGGAGACATTATGGAACATGAGAAAACCAATTAAAGTATTTGGATCTCATGATAAGATAATTTGGAGCATCTAAAAATTAGATTATGCTTACAGAAAAGTGAGAACGGAAGCTGAAAAATTCCTACAAAGTTTGTATAGACTGCTTGATGGACGAGGAACTAAAAGAAGTGCTTTGAGTGACAAAGAAAAGATTTTAGAAAGCTTCTAATAAAAACTTGAGCTTCGAAACAAGGAATTTGGTTGTAGATAAAGATAAAGATGTACGAAGATCGTTCTACTAAACGAAATTTTAAAAACTTTGCTTAGTCTCAACACCCAAAGGAGCAACAAACAAACATCACATAAAACATATGTACCAGCATGTATGCACAACAACGTTGCTAAACCCTATGATGAATTTAAGGAAAATTTTCATTTTACTATATTTTTATAAGCACAGAAATACAAAATAAATTATTTTAGCTTTATTTTCAAAGAAGCAAAATTTAGGGTGTTACATTTGGCGAGGGTGATACTCGGCAAATCACTCCTTTACCGAGTGTCCGATATAAAATACTAAGTAAAACATGTGACACTCAGCAAAGAGCGTTTTTCTCTGGTAGTGTTTGGCCTTGTTTAGTTTCTAAAAATTTATGGGTTTGATTAATATAGTACTTTCGTTTATATTTGATAATTGTTATCTTACCATGGACTGATTAGGCTCAAAAGATTCATCTCACAAATTATAAACAAAATATACCATTAGTTATTTTTAATCTATATTTAGTGCTTCATGCATGTGTCTAAAGATTTGACATCACAAGAAATCTTGAAAACTTTTAGTACTAAGGCCTTGTTTAGTTCCAAAATTTTTGGCAAAATAGACACCGTAGCACTTTCGTTTATATTAGATAAATATTGTCTAATTATATATTAATTAGACTCAAAAGGTCTCGCAAATTATGTAATTAATTATTTTTTTATCTATATTCAAAAATCTATATATATGCCGCCAGATTCAATATTATAGAAAATCTGAAAAATTTTATAATTTTTTTTAAACTAAACAAGACCTAAGCAAGGCCTTTGTTACGAAGAACGCGCTAGGACCAGGAGTACTCGCCTGGGAGTACTCGGGCCCTTTTTGGCCTTTTCAAGGCTCGCGCACCATTCAAAAAAAACGAAACATGGCTTGGCAGAAAAAAAATACATTTTATAAGCTTCATGGTACATATGCCTGTGCCATGCCAATGCCAATGCCAATGCATGCATGATAGCACCACAAAATACGTACGTACGTGTCTGTCCGGGTAATAGAAGAAAATAAACGTGTGGAAGGTGTGCATGGTACGTACGTGCATTCATCTCCTGTTCACCGTATCCATGGTTTCCATCACTGCGTCAGCGTGCACGTACGCATGTGTACTCGTGTACATACAGTATATTTATTTGAAATGAAAGGTGTAGACCTGCATGTTGATTATAGTGGCAGCAAAACTGCAAAACCGTGCATCAGCCGGTGCTCAACTGTGTACGAATGCATTTTTTTAATAACTTTGCTCCATTGAACAAGGAGAATCATTACAATCGACTTGTAGGCATTGCTGCAAGCCTGCAAGAAGCTAGGAGCTAGCGCTAAGCTAAAGAAATTCTGCTTAGAATCGAGAGCTTGATAGGCAATTTATTTGTAGGGCACTGGTAAGAATACTGCAAACACAGGTTAATATATGTTTCTGTAGTTTGATTTATGATAAGTAATTGTCAATGTGATCCACGACTGTTGATATTAATTACGCATATGAAAAAAAATCTAAAAAATAATCTGTAAGCGCATGGATATCGATAACCACTTCACCCGGAAGATAATTCCGAAGTATCATATTTATCTATCCGCAAGGAGAAAACGTGCAAAAGACTAACCTGGTCTTAACTACTACCCCAGGGCTGCAAGACAAGATAGCAAGAATTAAGCGATATGGAGAGGATTCCTTTCTCAGTTTTTCTCTAACATGTGGTAAGCTGTGTAGTTGTTGTTCTAAGAGGGTACCTAGAGAAAAGAGACACCTCAGAGGATGCTTAACCCTGCCACACTAATTCCCACTTTACCTCCTAACGGGATGTGGATTACAGAGACACCAAGGAGACTGTCACTTACCCCCATTGTTACCGCAAATCTGGCCAAGTAGAGAGTATGTACGAATATTCCTAGCCCAAGCACAACGCTTACACTACGAACAATTACTCTATTCCCTAGAGCTAGCGAATAAAGTAAACTCATAAACCAAAGAACAATAAGAACAATAAACTTACTAGTATTCGAAGTCGAATTGCCGAATGATCCTAGAATCAAGCCTCGGGTTAGGAGACTTTGATCCACATATACAACTGGAGAGGAGACACCCTATGTTCTCTCAATCTCTCTTGTTGCTATAACCCTAAAGAGACAGATCCATTCGAGGGACCCCTCTCTGACTAATTCTATCTGGAAAATATAAATTAGGGTTTCTTAATTGGCACTAATCTAGGGGCCAGGGGGTTTGCTTATATAGCCCCTTAGGAGGCACCATAGCCCTCGGATCAAACCGACCTTGATAGACGGCCAAGATTACTTCTCAAAGACGGTGGAGACATGATCCATGAGGTTGATTCTCATTGGTTGAGCTGCTTGGGCGCCTGCCCCTACCCCTTAGGCACCCGCTCGGATCCCGAGCTGGTTTGGGCTCCCGTTTGGTCTAGAGCCTCCTCAAGTCTTCTAGATTGTTTCTGAGTTGGAGTTCGTGGTATTCTCTCTATGTAAATTCAATATGTGGACCATCTTTGGTTGTTTTCAGCTGACACCCTGCAGAAATAGACATTCACCAAAACTCATGGTATTCTGTTAGTGATAACCCTGTATCTACTAGGTGTTTACATATAGATCCATTTTCAAATTTAGTTGACGGTTAAAATTAGGAGTTATCTACTGTCAACAAACTCCCCCAAGCTTACCCTTTGCTCATCTCTAAGCAAAGACAAACTCAGTAATGGATCAGGGGTTGCTACAATGCTTTCACACCTGAAAAGTACACATGCGTTCAAACAAGAACTTTCCTCCGGATTAGAGTAAACTATTCTGACTCAAAACTCACTCATATTACCTTCTACCATGGGGCTTGTAACCGTGACTTGGGTATTGAGCAGTTGAAAGACAGAACGGTCAAGTCAAGCGCTATATTTCTCGCTCTTTTATCAACTATTATTCTAGAGTTTTTGCAAGATTTTCAAATAAAACTCAGAGTTTCCTTGTATGACCTTTTTAAGTCTCTTATTTGTGGTATTTCTAGATCCTTACCAAGGCATGAATGATGTATGCCTTCTCTCAACTCTCAGAATATGTGGTATTTGTTGAATTAAGGCATAGTGGCATTATGCCCTCTCTCTTTCACCCTACATCTAATAGGCTTATGTGGAGCTCATAGGTAGGGAGACAGTTCAAACATACTTGCAGACTTATGTTGTATAGTTAAACCGTAGATCCAGAGAAACTAGTCATACAATCAAATCCTATGTGCATGTGGATGAGGAGAATGAATATGAGTGATATGAATGGTGATAATAATAAGGAAATGATTATGAGGGGCAATAATAATGATAGGGGAGGTCTAATTCTATATTTGCTCCTTGGGGATATTTACCTCCCTTATCTAGAACTCTAGAAACTTGGGGAGCATTTGGGCTTCTCATTTATTTTTTCTTTCTTGGAACATTTGTCCTCTCTTTTTTAAAAAAACAGCCAAGCCCCTTGATGGAACTATATCAGTAGGGAGTATTAACTGAAGTAACTGGAGCTTTATTAGATGACAGAAAAAAGATA
Source organism: Sorghum bicolor (assembly GCF_000003195.3). Taxonomy (NCBI): domain Eukaryota; kingdom Viridiplantae; phylum Streptophyta; class Magnoliopsida; order Poales; family Poaceae; genus Sorghum; species Sorghum bicolor. The sequence continues at coordinate 29,069,652 of NC_012870.2, read as the reverse complement.
GGATGGTGACATATATTTTTGATGTTCACTCTGAGTGTAGGAGCAAAATATTTTCTTTGTGTATTTATGTGAATAGAGGAATGTGTACTCCCAAGGTGGGAGCAGCATAGGTGTGTGTTTCTAGGGTAGAAACATCACAAGATGCATGGAGTTTGTATATATGTGGGTGGTACTTCTAGGAACAAAAGTAGCACAGCGTAAATGTAGTGTAGTGACTTATGAATGGGGGCATACCTCTGAGGACAGAAGCAGCATAGATCAATGGATGAAGAGCACACAATATTAACTTTAACTATATGACTTATTCCTAAGGGTCAACAGCTATACTACCCGCCGCAATGCCTACAAGCAGTATATGGAAATGAATGGCTTTCCTAATTTAGTAAGCATGTATATTTGGCTATGCTAGGTATTTTAAACTCTCGTCATATAGAAACTCATCATGTAACAATTTAATATTTTCAATGATAAATTCTCTAGAACTCTAGTATCTCTAGGAATAAGATGGCCAACAGCTCAAAACATTTCCATATCATATCCGTTAACTACCTATACTTAGATCAAGCATTTGCTACCCATAAGTTTTAGGTTCAAAGTAGACCTCAAATCAAAACAGTTGTGTTCAAAACTCGAGAGAGTTCGAGGTTGAAAATAAGGTACTTGAAAGGAATTACAGCAGAGCAACTATTCATCATTTCCATATAAAAGTTTATTCTGTGGGATTTATTTTACCAAGCAAACTCTTCAAATACTCTCCTAACCTTTATTTAGCAAATTTAATATCAAACAAAAAGGTAAATATAGATATAAATAAATAGGAAAATCTTTATTTGAGTTTTTTATGGTTATGCATCTTTTTTATTTATTTCATATTAACATAGCACACTTAATAAATAAATAAATAAGCTAGTGATATTTAGCTGGATAACGGGGGTGCTCTCCCCCATGTTGGATGTTGACGTAGGCTGTTGGCATTGCTGACTGGCAGTGAATGTGTACCGGTCCTCCTGGAGTGTTAGGGATGATGGCTGTTGAGACAGCACTCCGACACGAGATAGAACGTCCTTCTGCCTGTTAGCTCTTCTTGATCCTTCAAATTCTATGAAGCTCAAATAGACAACAAAGCTTGTGGAACTAATTAAGTGTTAGTGGTAAAACCTCTACACCTTGGTTGTCTAAAATATTCTTAGTATATTTATCTTTTAGCAGGATCATAAGATATATTTTTATACTTTTTATATTTTATGGTACGCAGAAAATGCACTAAGATGAAAACTTATTTTTATGCCACTACTGTGGATCTTTGTGGGCTGTCGCACCATAAAATTATTCATATGGGGCTCAGCATTTTCTAGATGCAATGCATGACCTATTTTTATTTTCTTTTTCTAATGCAGAAATGGTAAAGTGGATGTGCAACTAATTATGCATTTAAGGGAAAGTAAATATGTTGAAGGAAAATATGCATTTCTAAAAAGGGAAATGTTGATAACTACCAAGTTTCCTCTTGGCATGGTGTTCGGTGTTTTAGGTCCTCCGAACAGGACCTCTTACCATGTTAACTTCTTAGGTGCTTTATCTGGTCCCAAAGATGGAGACCATGACAGTTGCACTTCTTGAGATGGCATCACCCATGTTCATTGCTCTTCCAGCAGTTTGAAGTGTGAAGTAATAGTTGTGGGAGCTGGCAGTATCTTCGCTTAGTGTACATATTCATAGGTCTAGGATCTTCACTTGTAAGAACTGGATGCTATTTGCCACCACCTTCGCTGCCTCCAAGAACGGCACCACCATCATCGCTGCCTCCAAGAACTAGATGAAGTGTGGTTCAAAGAAAGCACAAGGACGTCGTCGGATACCAGGTATAGTGTTGCTTACATCATCTCATTAGTGAATATTTACTGTCTCTGTCTGTGTTCATGTTTGTCGTTGATTGGTGTGGGGATCCAATATACAAGGTGTTTTGTCAGACTGGCCTAAGTAATCTAACTCTATACAAATAGCATCCAGACTGTGCAGATGGTCATGATAAAAAATACATTCTGAGATTGCTTTTAATTGGGTTGTTAATTGTTGTTGTGTTTAGTGGCTGATTTGACCAACCGAGGAGACCAAGCCTTCACTGAAGTACTAATTAGTATTTACACTAATTATTTATGATTGTAGTGATGTAGTTTTGGGAGTGCTATTTTGGGTTCTGTGATTTTGTTGTTCCACAACTTACTACTGCTACATGAACCTTCACTGAAAAACTAAGTATTCAAACTAATTATTTAATGATTGCAGTGAGGTATTTTACGAGAGCTATTTTGGATTATATGATTTTACCTAGCCACCAACTTAGTGCGATTACACTAACCTTCAATTAAGTACTAATTAGTATTCACACTAATGATTTAGCTGATTGTAGTGAGCTATTTTTAGGAGTGCTATTTTGGTCATGACCTATATAATATTATTAATATGCTGGTCTTGTTTTTTGTTATCTTAGAACTGGCCCTGCATCCATATCAATTGGTGCGCTTGAGAGAATGCATGAAGAACCATGCAAGGTTGAAGGAACTTGGACTTCCTGATCATTACTACAGCTGAGTTTTGGCAGAAGATGTTGCTGGTCATTCTGACAAAAATCGAAGTGAAGACATTCATTCTGACAAGTATGATCATGGAGACTCCGAGTCTGAGTATGATCCTTTATAGGATGATAATGGTGAAGGAGGTTTGATTGATGATGACAATGCTAAGGTGCAAATTCCTCCATCTTGTCAAGTCTTGTTGTTTTTCTTCCTAATTCAATATAACTCTCTAATACTATGTTGACTAATCCATGCTTTAATTTCTAGCAGTGCTCTAAGGAGAAGACTTGCAAGAAAACTAACAACCAAACTACAAGCATGCGCCCTGGTGGAGTCAAGTTTCAGTCTCGCAAGAGAGTTTTTGCAGACCAAACATCTCCTGAGTTATTACAAGGTCAAAGAAAAACACTGCCCAGCAAGATGCAAGCCTGACACCAAGTGACATTTGTGTGCCACCTCCATCTCGAGCTAATGAGAGCCACACTAGAGAACTTGTTGGCAACTTAGATGAGGGCACACAGGCAGCTGCTGAAGGCCAGTTCTACTACCACATTACTTAGTTTCATTCCATTACTGAGTCAGCTATAAAAAATGTTTAACCTGCTGTTTCAAGTTTAACTATATGTGGTATAAAAAATTTATTAATCCAATTATCACAGTTTTCTAGTAACATGCCCTATGCAGCAAAATTTTGAAATCTGTTGTTTGACACTAAAAAGTGGGCTCAACATGTATCAAAAATTCTATTTTCATACAGTTATTTTCCATGCTTCCTACTTGTTTGCTTTCTGAGCTTTTAACCTTTCCTGTAAATGGTTGATTGATCATGTTGTGCTGTCTTATGAAACCTTGATGATATACTGAACATACCAGAAACTAGTATGCTTTAGGTGAATTAAAATCTGCCTTCTCTGTCAGAGAAGAGATATGCACCTACATGGTAACATGATGAACTTACCCTACTATCATTAATTTTAGGTGATATCTCTGCTCTACTTGACAACACTCACGAGACCTCTTGGGCTGATGTAATTGACCAGCCTAATCAGCACAGCCATATGGAGAATGGAGGTGACAGATTTTCATTGTTGTTCTATAACTTTTTTTATAATGAATGTTTTCTTACTTGCTGCCCTTTTTAGAGGGCTTCGCCCAGCATGATGACAACACCCTTGTGGCTAACGTAGCTGATGGCATTACCCAGCATGGTGACCACACCCGGATTACCAATGAAGGTGATAGTTTGTTCATCTGTTTTCCATATTCCATATTGTCTTAATGGATTAATGTTTATATGCAAAGCTTTAAATTCATGATCAGCTTAGATTAGTCTTTGTTTCACCCACAAATTTTAATTTCAATGTACATTTCCAACTAGGGGGAGAGAGAAGGGACCGGGGACATAATATGGGACGTGGTCTCCAAAGGTTAAACCGAGCACGTCGTGGCCAACTGCAAGTTGTCATAACTGAAGGGAATATTAGGCCAGTGGTTCCTCTTGTTGCTGCAAAGTTTGCATCTGAATGCAACATCATAGTTAGGAACCATGTGCCTATACTCACGCACTGGAAGCTATACAAGGAAAAACCTGCATCTGCGTTCGTTGATCTATTCATAGGAAAACTTAAGGTACATACATTCTCCGGTCCTTTCCACATTTAGTCTCAATATAAGAACCATTGTTTGTAAATTGTTTTATACCATAGATTACTGAGTTGATATTATTTTTTATATATGTTCTTCCATTCAATTAGGCCAGGTTTGACATAAATACAAATGATAAGATAGTTAAAAAGGCTTGTATTGAGATGATGAAGTCTGCAGTTCACCAACAAAGATATAGGCTGAAACGAGAATATTTTGATCCTTATCCACTACATTTGGTTACAAAAACTTCTCCTCTCAAATGCATGACTAATGAACAGTGGATTCAACTTTTAGAATCATGGAGAAGCCCCCAAAAGATGGTATATTTTCTCTGAAAAACCAGATTGATGCCTTGTACATGCTAATCTACAACCAACCTTACAGGTATTTTTGTCTTGGATGTAGGAGATGTGTCAAAAGAACAAAGACAACCGAGGAATGTTAAGTACCATCATACAACCGGATCTCGTGCCTACATGGTTCATGTTGAATATTTGGTAAGTGGGCTATGTTAAACACCATATAAATAATTGTATGCAACTGCTACTTAAGGGGAAAAATAAGGCTCTCTATATGAAGCTCATCAATAATTTTGAAACTGTTGAAATGTTTCTCACTTTACATAATCTTTGGAATTTGAGATGTATTGATTTATGTGGCAACACAACTACTTGTCATGCTACTACTTTGATGCAAGGGAAATTTTAAAGAATATTATGTTCTTAACATGCTACTGTTATGATGACCACGTTAAGCTACTGCTGCTACTGTACCATATTAAGCTGTTTGTAACATGCTACTGCTGCTATTTTATAGAAAATGTGTTTGTAAATTTAGTACAACTTTTTGGATTTGGCATGTATAGATGATAATTTTACTTATTGTTTATCTTACTTGCAGCATGGTCTTATACACCTATGCATTCTGGTTGCTAGTTGCAACTAGTGCTTTTGATCTTTCTTCTTTTTGCTTCAACTTGCTACTTTGTTAGTTACTATTAACTAGAATCACTCAAACAGTTGTTGACGGTCCTTAAGTACCAAATATAATCATCAAATAAATAAATAAATAAAAGGATCCAAATACAACCAACACCCAGACTTAGGGTTTTATCTGACAGAATTCCACGAGTTTTGGTGTTTGTCTATTTCTGCAGGGGGTTATCAGGAAATATGGAGGAATGGCCCACATGTCGGGTTTACATAGAGATATTAATGTGCCGCGCAATTTTTTATCATCTAGAAGACTCCAGAAACCACGAGAACAAATGGGAAGGTGATCGGGCTCGGGGGCAGAGCGCCCGCCCTCCCCCCTTGGGCGCCTGCCCTGTCCCAGAGTCCAATCAGGACTCTCTTCGGGGATTACGCTCCACCGACCTAAAGGATCAAAGATAACCGTTCAATCAATGTCGGTTTGATCTGACGGCCCACGTTCACCTGATAGGACTATAAAACCAGACCCCTTGGCCCCTGGAGGAGACAAGTTCATCATAGAGTTGAGAGGTGCCCTCGAAGGATAACCTCTCCTCTAAATAAATATTTTTAGGGCTTAGCATCCAATGTGAGTAGAATTAGATCTTCTAGTTTCTACTAGATTGAGAGAGATAGAGTGGAGGTGTAGATCGGAGGAAGCCCGGCCTGTCGGTGTCTACTCCGAGGTTGTACCTGCGGGATCAAGTCTCCTAACCCGAGGCTTGCTCCTAGGATTCTTCAGTAATTCGACTTCTAAATTCTAGTAAGTTCTTGTTCTTATTGTTCTTTGGTTTATGAGTTTACTTTAATCTCTTTCGGTTGAGTTTAGAGTAATCATTGCTAGCGTAAACGTGGTGTTTGGGCTAGGGTACTCATAGATATCCCCAGACCAGCTGGACCGTGGTAGTAGCGAGGAACGTGACATTTCCGAGTTACCTTTGAAGCCCATATCTCGTTAGTAGGAAGGATAGGGTTTATAGGTGCGGGTCGAATATCCTTTGTGGTGTCTAGATTCCGTAAGCTTCCCCAATAGAACAGTAGATCATCCTTACCAATGTTAGAATGAGACTACGGTTGCAGTCTTCTCTATACATCGCTCACATCGAGAAACATTCTATGTAGCCTAAAGGGTAGTAGCAATAGATTTGGTTAGTCAGATGCACGCTTTCTCCCAGTGGTAAAAATATAAATACGATACTCTGGATAACCTCCCGGGTGAAGTGCTCACCGATATCCGTGCGTTTGCGGATCATTTCCTGATGGTGTTACCAAATATCAACAACAGTCAGTAAGAAATTTCATTTATGAGGTAGAAATGTAGGTTGCATTGTTACGGCTTAGTAGGATAGGCAATAGAAAAGGAGGATTCATCATTTTTAAGTTGATTAGTAGTGTCGGCGTCTAGACTCGAGGTCTAGACACTAACAAGTAATAAGTCTGCGTGTCTTCCTAAACCCGAATGGTGATGCAAGGGAACACAGGAGGTTTATACTGGTTTAGGCTGTGAATGCCCTACGTCCAGTGTGGAGATCGGAGTCTATATTACCTTGCACCCGAGAGTGCTTGTAGTAGGGGCGTACAAGCTCATTGCGAGAGAGGGCTAAGTCCCAGGTCCTGGCTTTTGAGAAGTAGACAGAGTGATGCTCACTACTCAGGTGAGGAGTGCTATCTGTGGCTTCATGTGTTGCCGTGAACTACTCTCTTGTCTCGTGTTAGATCATCTCTAAGGGGTACCCTGCCTCCCCTTTTATGGCCGCAAGGGGTGGCAGGGTTTTTACATGTGTTAGTCTGTAAATTATCTCTGGTAGAAGGCGGAGTAGTAGTGCCGTTCCTGTGGAGATTGGTTGTTGGGTATTTTAAACGCAAACAGAAAAATCTGCAAGCGCACGGATACCGATGTAGCTTTCACCCGGGAGTATTCCAGAGTATCGATTTTCCACAGGGAACGTGAGTGTACTAATTAACATTCAACATCGCCCAAGGATAACTATATAATTATTTTTGGTGGGAAGAGAGGAAGTTTCCTGAGAGTTCTCTAGTTGATCTAAGAATCAAGAATTACTTCAAAGATTATTTATATCGGGATATCAGAACACTAACCACAGAAAGAGATGAGAAGGGGGCTAGGAAGCTCTGACTACGGTCCTACAAACACCAATCTGAATGAGGTGGAATACGTCGACCGTTAGGGCTATCACTACCCTAGGGCTACCACAACAATCCGCAGGATTGGGTGCAATTCCAGGTAATTGCAAGACTAAAAACCACGTCTAATCTATTAATTACTACTCTAGCATTATAAAGACTAGAGCACTTGATGCAAGCGGGAATCCAATAAATAACTTGAATGTAAATAAAAGTAATTAAAGAACTCAGGAATTATGAATTGAAGAACCTGGAGAACGATGAAGAATGAACCAGTTACTGCAAAAGTACAATGTTGAGAAAGATCCGACAGACCCGGCTCCTCCTCCGCTCTCCTCTTCTCTCTCCCTATTTTCGAGATTACAACTAGAAGTAACTAGAACTAGAACTAGAGGAACTAGAACTAGAACTAGCTGAACTAGAGGGATCCTCTCTACTTCGATGAAGAATTGAAACCCTAGCTTTGATTATGTAGAAGAGGTATGATCACCAGGGGCTGGTGGGGGTCTGCTTATATAGTCCCCTCAGGTGAATCTGGGCCATCGGATCAATCCGACATTAATCACACGGTTTTCCTTGATCCTTTAGGTCGGTGGAGCATGATCCGCGAAACGGGTTTGAATTGGACACTGAAGGTGGGCAGGCGCCTAAAGGAGTATAGCGGGCGCCCTGTCCCTGAGCCCTCTCGGCTTCCCGTTCGTTCCCGTGGCTTCTGGAGTCTTCTAGATGATAGAAAATTGCGCGGCACGTTAATATCTCTATGTAAACCCGACATGTGGGCCTTTCCTCCGTATTTCCTGATAACCCCCTGCAGAAATAGACAAGCACCAAAACTCGTGGAATTCTGTCAGATAAAACCCTAAGTCTGGGTGTTGGTTGCATTTGGATCCTTTTCCATGATTAGTTGACGGTTAAATGTGAGCATTAAGGACTATCAACAAGCTCCCCCAAGCTTAACCTTTGCTCGTCCTTGAGCAAAGATGAACTCAAGAGTTTCTGCAATGGTTTTATGCCTTAAAGGTACACATGCGTTCAAACAAGATCTTATCTCTAGGTTAGGGTAAACTGTTAAGATTTAAACTTACTCATTTTACCTTCCACCATGGGGCTTGCAACCGTCACTTGTGTCTTGAGTAGTTAAAAGATAGAACGGTCTAGTCAAGCGCCATGTCTCTTGTTCTTTGATTAACTATAGCTCTGGAGTTTTTGCAGATTTTCAAATAAAACTCAAAGATTCCTTGTATGACACTCTCTAGTCTCTCTTATGTGGTATTTTTGGATCCTTAACAAGGCAGTAATGGTGTATGCCTTCTCTCAAAGTATGTGGTATGTTTGGTATGAGGCATAATGGCATTGCCTTCCCTCTCACCCTACTCTAATAAGGTTTTGATATCTGGAGCTCATAGGTGGGAGACAGCTCATACATACTTACAAGACATTTATTGCATAGTCAAACCATGGATCCAGAAGAACAAGTCAATGAGTCAAATCAAGATGTGCATGTGTGGCGAATGAATGGTGTATGGTGATGATGGTGATAACAATGGTGAAAGTCTAATTCTACTTGTGCTCTTTTGAGGGATACATACCTTTCTTGCTCTTTTGAAAGTTTTTGAGGAGAATGAGATGCTCTATATTTTCTTTTTCTTTTCTCTCAGGTGGGTATCTTGTACCTCTAATTCTACTATCGGACACTTGTCCATTTTTACCTCTCGTCTCACTTTTTCTTTTCTGTCGAGGTTCCGGGCTCTTGCCCCTTTTTATTTCCACATATCTTCTTTTTTTTAGAGCACTCATCTCTTGAAAAAATATAGCAAGTGATAGAAACCAAAATAACTTTAGCTTTTATTTCACAGGGGAAAAATAGAAATGTTTTTGGCTATTCTCTCCCGGATTAGGAGTAGAATATTTTTAGGTGATTCTAGAGATGGAAATGAGTGGATATATGTGGATGCGTACTTCCAGAGTAAAAGCAGCATGTAGGAGTGAACGTGCAAGTGAATCTTGATTTTAACCACATGACAAGCTCCTAAGGGTCTACACATCTTGACCACACTCAATGCTCATAAGCAGTAAAGTAAATGTATGGTTCATAGTCTAATAAGCATGTATATATGGCTATGGTAGGACTTTAAACTCTCATCATACAGGAACTCATCATGCAACATTTTAAAGATTTTCAAAGGTAAAATTCTCCAGAATTCTAGCAACTCTAGGAACAGATAAACAGTAGCTCAACCTACTCATATCATATCTATTAACGACTTAGACTTTAGATCAAGTACTCTTCCCACAAGTTCAGGTTTAGAGTAAATCTTAATTAATAACAGTCATGCCTAAACTTGAGAGAGATTTCAATTTTGAGAACTAGTCATGGTAGAGCAACTATTCATCATTTCTATATGAGAGGTTATCATGAGGGTTCATAGCAAACTTTATTTATTTATTTATTTAGCAAACTAAGCAAAGATCTATATATATATAAGCACAAAATCTTTATTTGGGTTTTTATGATTATGCATCTTTTTATTATTTGAGTAAAGTATAAACATGAGTAGAACACTTAGCTGGATAAATGGGGGTGCTCTCCCCGAAGCTGAATCTTGACATAATTTCTTCTGATGTAGCTAGCAGGTGGCGGAGGTGTATTTGAATGTCGGCAGCACCCTGACAGCGATTAGGATGTCCTCCATCTGCTAGTCTTCTTTGATCCTTGAATTCTGTGGAGCTCAAATAGACAACAAAGCTTTGTGAACTGGTTAAGTGTTATCATAAATATCTAGCCTTTATCATGTTGAGCCTCCTCAATAAATGTTACTCTCTTTGGTAGGATCATAAATTTATTTTTATATTTTCATTTTTATAGGACATAAATATATTTATTTTATTTTATGCCACCACAGTGAATGTACTTATGGATTTTATGCCATGAGCATACTCACATGGGGCTTACTATTTTTAACATTTTTATTTTCTTTTCAAGATGATATGAACATGATTAACTAAGCAAACTATTTTAAATAATTGAAAGGAAAAGGATAACTACCAAGTTTATCTTTTGGCAAGGCGTTCGATGTTTTTAAGTCCTCCGAATGGGACTCTCTATTTTCTCAATCGTCCTGGGATTCGCTGGATGGCGTAGTCGGTGGTTCCGGTGGCGCCTGCTCTTCATGTATAACTATCTTCTCTCTACACACCTGATTCGGTGCTACGGTCTCCTCAGGATAGTTCTGTTCGAGTTATATGTCATCAGACCTTACCACTTCTCCTTCGTAGTCTGCCCATCCGTCCTTGATGATTTGCCTCCTCTGGTTGCGGTTGCGTCGTCTTCTTCTTGTCCTGACCTGCTTAGAGTCTTCAACTATATAGTTAGGGTCAGTAAAATAGCGGTGTACCTTCTCAGAGGGGAAGTGCATGTGGACTTCTCTGGTTCCAATGTAGATGATTGCTTTAACGGTGCTGAGGAACGGTCTCCTATGGATGATGGGTGGATCGTACTCGTCTTCTCCCATGTCAATAACCTGAAAATCTGTATAGACAAAATGATCGTCTATTTTGACAGGGACATCAGTTACTATACCTTCAACCTTTTAGAATGTTTGATCTGCCATCTGGAGCTGAATGTATGTCGATTTTAGGGGCATGGTTCCAAACAGGAGCTGATAGGTGACTGCGGCCATTATGTTGACGCTTGACCCGGTGTCGCAAAGCGTCTTCTGGAAGTTGTATCCATTAATGGAGCACTAGATGCTTGGGATACCTGAGTCGACCTTTTTGGTCAGGAACGGTGATTTAAGTCGACGATCTTGACCTCCTTGAACTACAGTGACCATCTTAGCTGACTCGGTCCACATTTGCTTGTTCCTGTTCCTCCTATTGGTCCTCTTCCTTGGTTCATGTCGGGATTGCTCTGAGATTTGTGTAATCTTGTTCTCGAAGGAAAACGTCTCCTTCTTCCCCTTGATGTAGAAACTGATCTTGGCAGCACTAGCGTAGATGACAGCTCCCGAGGTGTTCAGGAATGGCCTCCCTAGGATGATGGGTGCGCTCTCATCAGTATCAGTCTCTATAACCACGAAGTCTGCTGGAGCGTATAAGGTACCAACTCGGATGTAGAGGTTCTTCAATATTCCCTTTGGGAAACTTAGTGTCCGATCTTCAAGCTGCAAATACATGGTTGTTTCTTGTAAAGAATGTGTAAAGAATTTTTTATAGAGTACCCTGGGCATAATGTTGACGCTGGAGCCAAAGTCGCAGAGTGCTTCTGGGAAGTCCACCATGCCGATGGAGATCGGGATGACATCCTGGATCGCCTCTCTTGATTTTGTTGAGGACGGTTGTAGTAGTTGATGTTGTTGTTGTTGGTGTAGTTTACGTCCTCAAGCATCTCAGGGCACTGATTGCCTGAGTGTCCAGTATCTCTAGTGTGTTTGTGCTCGTAGATCTAGGTTCTTCACTTGGTGGAGTCTAGAAGTTGTAAAAGTCCTTCATATTTTGCTCAAAGTGTACCTACTCATAGAGACAAGGCAGAGATCAAGTGCATGGGCCCTGTTGGTGGAAAACACCAACAGAACCAAAAGTGTATTTGTTCTTCTCTAACCTTAAGCATAGTGAGCAAGACAAAGTTGATGAATAATTAGATCATGAGTGTAGCATTTAAAAATTTGTCAGATCAGATCGCTCAACCTAATGGAAAGATAATCTATCTATACTTATGTTTTGTTTTTTATATCTTCCAAAGATTGAATGTGCACATTTTAGCTTATATGATTAGGAGTGTGGGATCACGAAGGTAGTACTAAGAACAAAGATTAAAGGACTAAACATGTTGAATTAATTGGGTTGGTTAATTGGGAGTTACAAATCATACATGTTTGTCTCTTTTATTCATGTGAACGCCAGAACCAAGGAGAAGCTTATAAAAAGTGATAGTCAAGTACCTTAAGATGTTACCTTACTTGAAGAGTGATGGTACAGTATCACCTTGTGGAAGCTTTCCTTTTTTTAGCGGTTGTGCATCGTGTTTGTGGCACCCTCCATGGATCATCTCTTGTGAACTATGTCTTCCTTGTGTAAATTGTTAAACTTCATGTGTCTCTCTCTTTGTCTCCAATGTGAGTTTATCTCAGGACTTCCTAGGTCGATATTGAAAGTTTTTCTATAGGGGTTAGTCCAACAAAATATCCCATATCTACTATAGCATACTATCGGCTCAAAAATCAACCTAGACACTATGTCTAATTTGATTTAGGAGGGCATTTTAACCAAAGCACCATGCTTAATTTAAAATCCCTTGGAAGTAAGATCAACATTCCTAACTAAGCACCATGCTTAATTAAGAGATAAATGAAACTACTCTAAACCTAGACATATACTAAAGCAAATAAAGGTAGCATGAGAGCATTTATAGAGATCTACTCAAGTGGAGATGAAGTAGTGTGATTAGTATTTAACAAATTGAGCATGTCTCAAAGGTAGGGACAACCAACATAGCAACATGGTAAAGGATGTTTTTATGTAAAGTACTCCCCCAAGCTTGAATTTTGCAAAATTCAAGTTTGGATGAATTTAATTCAATGGTGTATGATGATTGGTTGGACATACCTTGTGCTTGTCATTCATCCGATCTTCTTGCTCCAATCCTGGAAATGTTAGTGACAAGAATACCCGAAGGAATTTTTTACAATTATCCTTATATGCTCAATACACAAGGTAATGTTGCAAATAATTAAAAGCTCATGTTATGTTCTGATCAGTTCTTATTTTAGGACACTAAGCTTGTCCTTGGGAAACCATCAATTTCTGTCGGCGAAGTGGTTTCCCCTCTAACGCTGACCTATATCAAGATCAACTCAACGAGATCTGCAATATTTGTTATAGACATATGCATCAACAACCGCCCTTTTAAAGTTTTTATAAATAGAAAGGAAGAGGGGGTTGGAGATCTTGAATGTGGTGATGTTGGAGAGATCAAAAGATTGGGAAGATGTTGCATATGAGCATGGAGTAAATGAAGTGGCTATGAAATAAATTCCATGCTCATTAATGCTTGGAGTAAAATCCATGTGGTGTGGTGAAAATGTTAAGGTGAATGTGGTAAAAAAGGAAAAGAAAAAGAATACACGGACGACTTGGTTCGAAACTAGCACAGCTACCGTTCCCCGGCAACGGCGCCAGAAAGCTTGTTGGGTATTTTAAACGCAAACGGAAAAATCCGCAAGCGCACGGATACCGATGTAGCTTTCACCCAGGAGTATTCCAGAGTATCGATTTTCCACAGGGAACGTGAGTGTACTAATTAACATTCAACATCGCCCAAGGATAACTATATAATTATTTTTGGTGGGAAGAGAGGAAGTTTCCTGAGAGTTCTCTAGTTGATCTAAGAATCAAGAATTACTTCAAAGATTATTTATATCGGGACATCAGAACACTTACCATAGAAAGAGATGAGAAGGGGGCTAGGAAGCTCTGACTGCGGTCCTACAAACACCGATCCAAACGAGGTGGAATACGTCGACCGTTAGGGCTGTCACTACCCTAGGGCTACCACAACAATCCGCAAGATTGGGTGCAATTCTAGGTAATTGCAAGACTAAACACCATGTCTAATCTATTAATTACTACTCTAGCGTTATAAAGACTAGAACATTTGATGCAAGCGGGAATCCAATAAATAACTTGAATGTAAATAAAAGTAATTAAAGAACTCAGGAATTATGAATTGAAGAACCTAGAGAACGATGAAGAACGAACCAGTTGCTGCAAAAGTACAATGTTGAGGAAGATCCGACAAACCCGGCTCCTCCTCCGCTCTCCTCTTCTCTCTCCCTATTTTCTAGATTACAACTAGAACTAACTAGAACTAGAACTAGAGGAACTAGAACTAGAACTAGATGAACTAGAGGGATCCTCTTGTTGATGCAAAAGCGGATCTACAAACACAAAGGGCTAATACCCAATTCAAACGTTAAGGCGTGCCAGCTGATTTGACCTTACTATCGGCAAAGGTGATAACTCGAACACTTTGGTCCCGACAACAGCGATACGCCCGGATGTCACGGCCAAAAGGTGATCACACGGAACTCGAGAATACGCCGAACTTAAGTCGACGAATTCCTAAGAACTCGTAATAAAAAGGAAAAGTATGACGAAGTCGTCGAAAAAGTAGGTACTGGAATATGAGTAAAAACTTGTGTTTGATTGATTGATAGATATCCAATTACAAGGCCCTAGGGTCTACATTTATACCCTGCTCAAAGAGCTACAATCAGACACGACTAGGACTCGAATTCCAAATCAAACAGAATCTGTATACAAAACGAATTTAAATAACTAAGGAAAACATAAAACCACCCTCTTGTAACCGACCGGGACGCCGCCACAGATCAATCGGCAACCTCCACGCTTTCCTTAAGAGTCATTGATAGTCTTCCTGTTATGGCCATCGGCAAACACCGATATTGATCATCGGTAAGAACACGTCACCACCCCTGGACTTAGTCATATTCAATCGTCTCTTCATCGGCAACTATCCTCATCGGCAACTCTTCTGCAGACTAGTTACCATTGTTCCACCTGCCGATCTATACTTTTCTGGTCCCCGGGTACGTGTCCAAAAACGGTGTCAACACATGCCCCCAAATTTCGGAGTATAAAATCATTAATGCTCCGAAATTCTCTGCAGTAATGATGCCTTTCACTACAACAAGTGTGTGGCTTTTTGACATTCCATTATGTCATAATATATGCAATTTATGTCACAAATTGAGTTTTATGACATCAAGGTGACATAAAATGTAATGTCAAAAAGCCACTGTCACAAAATGATTTTATGACATCTGTTTTGCTAAATGTCATAAGTTTATGACGTGTGATTTCAGTGTCATATAATCTTATGACACTAGTTTACTGTCATTAAATTCTAGCCTTGCCATGTAGGCAATGCCACGTAGGATGAATTGCTGACATGGCAGGATGGAGAAAAACGTCACAAATTAAATTTGTCTTGCTAGAGCCCGCAATTGTTTTTAAGCCCACTCACTCAACAATTACACAATCTTGACAAAATCCCAGGTTGCAAAAAATTATATTGTCAAACTCATACATCCAGGTAGCCATATACATCACGCTACATCTAAGTCACATGTCCAAATGACAAAGAACATAGCCATTTCAACATCTTGAATATTCATATCAAGCTAACAAAAAGAGCTGTAGCTACCCCTAAACATTACTGAGGCTTTTCACTTTACAGAGACATCCTCCATACCACACTATTAACCAATCTGAAAGAAGCAAATGGTAGGCAAATTAGTCAAAAATATAAAGATTAGAGTTAGCTCTAGGTTCATACATATCTATTGGACAGAACTAAGCTCTCTGGTCAACATATAACAATTAATGAAACAAATCTATCCACAAAAATAATACTGCTACTAGGATGTACCCTGAAACAAGCTCCCTAATTATGAAGGGTTACTTGAGGCTTGCAGATGGAGTGCGTAAAAAACGTCCTCTTAACATAAACCAATAAACAGTAGAAATAGTTGGTCAATGAAGGGTTACTTGAGGCTTGCAGATGGAGTGAGTAAAAAACATGCTCTTAACATAAACCTGCAACCATGGCACAAGGATAGCTGATCAAAACATTGACAACTTGTACCCTCATCAGGTGCCTTATTCAATTCAAAAATTGTAACTAAATTGTAACTATGTTGATCTAACTTCATTCTTCTACAGTTGGCTGTCTAGCTGAACAATATGCCAGGCAATACATTAATAATTTCTCCCTACTGTTCCAGAAGCAAGCAAAAAGCCAGCAGCAAGGAATATTCAGCTATAGCTTAAGAAAAGGTCTTAATTCTTTACTAAGCAAAATTCTCTAAACAGGATCAAAGCAATGCAGAGTCAGGTAACACACTTGCTCACTTAATGTGCAAAGTATTTGAATATCATAATACACAAAGGCTATTGTAAGGGTATGTACAACCCATAGACAGCTGCTGCCTATATATTCTTGGAATTTACAATAGAGACAGTTAAATAGACAACTCATACAACCCATAGACAGAGGCTGTCTATTTGGTTGTTTATAATTTATTTAATGCTCATATATAATCTATGATCAACTATGAATACCATTTCTGTATATACCATTATGTTGCTAGTGCAGAAACATAAATGATGAGACATATATGCACACTAGGAACAGATTCACACTACTGAATAACAATCAACATATTCACAAATTCAGTGAAAAAAAATAGAATAAGAATGATAGCGAACAGTGTGCATACAACATTCCATATAGCGACGCCCCTCTCTTGTCATTCTCATTGTCATTCTTTAGCATGTCAGTTTGGTAGCAACAGAAGCTACCATAATCCCAGGTGGAGCAGGGTTGCAAGAAAGCGCCATCTGCAAGAGAGCCATTCAGTTATCAAATATACCAGGCATTCGGAAAATGGCACAATGATGATTCTCTAATGATCAGTCTCTCCTACAAGACAGTAATATTAGAAAAAGATTCCTGGAACAACCAACTGCAAATTATGCAAAGTGCTAACTATGCAGACAGGCAAATTATTATAACATGGAAACACATGTAGTCTGTAGAGAAATCCAAATCAAATTTAATATACAGGTATACACATTTTTGGCTCAAAAGCCCTCATGATGTCACAATGGAAACAAGAGCTCAAATGGTGGCATGTCTGTCACCAGCATTAAACAGCATATGAATTTGATACTGTCATACTGACACTAGACTTTACTAATGCAGAACTAAATATGCAGACAGAAATGTTGCAATACGACTACACAAAATCCCAATAGAAACCATATATTTACCAAACCATTTTTATCGCTGTCCCTGATGAATCAATATATTGCTGCATGTTTTCCATGTCTAGGCAATTTGTGTCAGTTAATTATTTTTTGGCTAGAGCATGAACCAACCGCTAGCAAGCAACTGCTCCCCAGCAACCACCATGGGAAGGTGTCCCAAGCATTGAAACGTGCAGCTGCCACTATTCGCTAAACCCCATCCATTATAGAATGGCTTGCTATGTTTGAAATGAGACATCGACTGGATCGGTCTAAGCACACATCCGAACAGAGCACGCACGCACACACACATAGATGCCCATCGCTAGATCAGATCGGAACCGGATTAATAAGTAGAATGCAGTAAATGACACAGATCGAGCGGATCAACACGGAATGCAGAAGGGGATGCCCCAGAACTCACCTCTTGCTCAGAATCCATGGCCTCCTGCTCCGTGACCGGCGCGCCGCCGGCATAATCCCCGCGGCCGGCTGCTCACACATCATCACCCCCAAGTCAGCCGCATAGCACGGAAACAGAAGAACAATCAATTCACAACAAACCGGCGAGGCAGATGCGCCACGGCCCGTGGCCGACCAGGAGACAAGGTCGGCCGTGTTGGTGTGCGGGGGCCGCAGCGAGCCGAGGGCGGGCGCTGCCGGCGTGGGGCCGCGCGCGGGCGCTGCGGCGGCCGGGGCGAGCTCAGGCGCGCGGACGCCGAGCGCGGACGGCCGCAGCGAACCGTGGGGGCCACGGCGAGTTGGGGGCGGGCGCTGCCGGCGCGGGGGTCGAGGGCGGGCGCAGCGACGGCCGGGGCGAGGTCGGGCGCGCGGACGCTGGGCGCGGGGGCCGCGGGCGGGCGCTGCGGCGGCGAGGCTGAGGCCGGACGCGGGCGCTGCAGCGGCGGGCGCGGGCAGGGGCGGGCGCTGCGGCGGCGGTGGATGGGCGCTGGGGTTAGGGTTTCGACGGGCTGCAGCTTGCGGGGGAGTAGTCAATTTTATTCTGCTATTCGCATATCTGAGCCGTGCAAGGTTGATCCAACGGCGGAAAGAAAAGCATACTTCATTATGGGCTGTATCCAGGTTATGGGCTTCATATTTTTAGACTGAATATTTCGAGATTATAAATTATAATATGTAGTCAATTGTTTTGTCTACATTTTAAAAATAAGTAAGCTTTAAATTTGAACTACACGTAAATCAAATAAGTTTCCTGTGCGCTAGTAGAAAGTTTTCTGTAGACCGGTGGAAAACCTCTTGTGCGCTAATAGAAAGTTTCTTGTATACCGGTGAAAAATTTCTTGTTTACCAGTGGAAAGTTTCCTCTGCGCCAGTGGAAAGTTTCTTGTATACCTTGGTGTGGCAGTTTTGACATCCCAGGTTCAAAACTCTTTTGTAGTCACAGAATTCGCATTACTGACGTGGCAATGTTCTTTGCAAATTATCTAAAAATAATTCAATAAATATTTTGTGACATATAAATATACCTTATGACATATCAAATATCGTCACTAGATATTGTGACATATAAATAGACCTTATGACATATCAAATATCGTCACTAGATGAAATTGGATTAGTTATATGACATTTGTTGTGACATACAATTTTCTTTTGTCATTAAGTCAAGGTGTCTAAAATATAATATCATAAAACAGATAATATAATGACATTATGGACTTTGTCATGCTAAATACGTCAAAAAGCCACCCACCTCCTGTAGTGTTTCCGCAATTAATTCTCCCAATTTGGTAACCGACCGTTTAAATCTGAACAACCTTGGTCCGATTCTCCTGCTGATTCCTCGAATTCCTCAACCTTCCGAACCGGATCTCTCCACTTTATGCGCCCATCGGTAATATTACTGTTAGAGGGAACTGCCGATGGACCGACCAAGAAATCCCGCACAGTGAAATATCTCCAAAATCATGACCGCTTCTTGTCAAATCACTTGCGCAATCCCTTGATTACCGTGCGAACAGTTACCATATCCACATGAGCACCCTCGGATTTCACTGATGCGGCGAAGAAATAAGTCAAATTTGCCCTTGCCCGTTTTGTCCTATAAATACTTCCTTCTTGGGTACTCCTTCTCCATCGCATCATTCTACAGCCCCAACTCTGCTTTCCTGGCCACGGCAACTATTCGAGAGTTCCAAGAACTCCAGCAAGAACTTCCTCCAACAACCCCCAAGTCTTCGATCTTCTTCCCCACGGGGCAATGGCCATCAACTTTGTCGTCCCTGAGGTTAGCTTACCCTCCTTCTTTTTTGTATTCTTGCTGTACTTTTATTCATCCGCAATCTGTCTTACCGAATCCTTCTTCTTTTTGTTCTTCTTTTCATTTAAAATCTTTAGGATTTGGCCGACAAGATCGTGATCCCTACCGATCAACCCCATCTCCAATGCCTTGGTCCACTAGGAAACTTAGACCCCACCGATCTTATAAACGCAGAGACAAACAGAATCCCCTTTAGAGCCGAGAATTTTTCTCTAGATCTATGGAAAGATGCTTTCCGCTCCTGGCCTAGTCCTACCAAGGGATGGAAGGATTGGTTCCTGAGAGTCAGTAACTCAAATGAGGTCCAATGGGGTGAACGGAAACTAGATCAGTGCATTAGATTGTCTCTTGCCGATATGGAGAGAAATGAGTCACTACTGATAGCTGCCTCATACTTTTGGTCAGACACACTCAATGCTTTTGTGTTTGGCCACGGCCCTGCTTCTCCTACACTTGCCGATGTGCTTATGCTCACCGGTTTAGATATATCCACTGCCGATACCACCCACCTGTTTGATACCAAACCCAGTGCTAAGGTGGAAACTCGTGCTATCGGAGGTTGGTCAGGGTACATCCAGAAGTACCGAAGAACAGGCCCTGTCAATGCAAAGGAACAGACCACTTTTCTGAACATGTGGCTGGATAAATTCATATTCTGTGGCCGATCGGCAGGACCAACTTCTGTTTACTTATCGGCAGCACAAAGACTAGCCAACGGCGGCCGATTTCCTCTTGGCCGATACTTGCTCGGCTCGGCTTATCACCTCCTCCACCAAGTAGCCAGGAAACTTCTACTCGGCCAACCCATCGGCAACTTAGGGGGTCCCTGGTGGTTCATCAATATGTGGCTCAGTCTCCACATGCACAAGCGCCTTGAGTTCGACCTCTTCGCACAGCGCTTCCCTAGGGATATAGCCGAGGATTATGAACTGGATGAAGAAGAATCGGCAACTCGTTCCCCTCTGAACTTTGGCGAGGCTGCCATAGTTTTGCCTGGCATAGGTGGTAACGCAGACCAGGTTAGCCGATTCTTTCAGACTCTGTACGAGGGCCTGACTAGAGAACAGCGAGCATGGATGCCTTATGAAGGTCCAGACACCAGATTCCCCCTGACTTTCCACCCCTTCAACGATGCTCTCAACAAGGATCATGAGGTGATGATGGCAATTATCACTCCAAGAGCTATACCGGTGAACTTCTTTGGCAGTGGGAAAGCTTCTAATATGACTTATGAGTTCTACAATCCATCGGCACTAGCTCGTCAACTGGCTTTCGGCCAACTGCCGATTGCACTTTGCTACGCCGATGTGATAAAACCGAGGGAGACCATCACTAGCCATCTGGAATGGATCAGGATAGCTCAACTTCCACCAAACGCCAACACAGACGTCGATCTATCGGCTTGGACTCCAGCCCTCTTCATTACTCAGTCATACAAATAGTGGTGGGAAGAATGGAAAGAGCACCTGTTCTGCAGATCGGCTCTCACATACCGTGGCATGATCGACCCCAATACAAAGTCCCTGATAATAATGTAAGTACTTTTAAACCGATGCTTCAATCCTTTCACCCTTACTTCCATCGGTAACTCACTTTCCGTGTTATATTACACGTTGATGATACGCCACCACTATGGCAGGCCGATTGAACTCCTTCCATCGGGCCCAATTTCTTTGATCGGCAACAACGCTCTAACCCTAGCTGCTACAATGCATCGGGGTGTACGCCTCAAGAAAGTTACTACCAAACGAACAAGAAAATCCCCATCGGTAGCTGCCACTGCCCTGGCACAGGCCTTCAAGGTAAATTCTCGAGTTCTTCAACTTATACCGATTCCATCCTTATACTTATCACACTTGTACTTATAAACTTTTTACTGTTGTATCAGCACACCGGTACATCGGCAAAGACCAGAAGTACGACTGCCGATGCCCCCCAGTCCAGTCAACCGAAGAGAAAAGGTTCCAAGAGTACCAGATTACAAGCAAAGCGCCAGAGAACAGCAACGCCTTCTCCTCCCCCACTATCTCCGATCCCAGTAGAATCATCCCCTTCTCCTCCAGAAGCCCAGATACAACTAGCACCGTCTCCTCTTCAACCACAAGAAGAAACCCAAACAGAAGAACTCCAGCCAGAAGAACCTCAGCCAGAAGAAACATCGGCTGATGTACACGAGCATACTGCCGATCCAGCAAGCTTAATCATAGCATCGGTAGTTTCCTCGATTCAGACTAGTACTGCACCTCCTCAAGGTAACATATTTTCTATTTATTGCCGATGAACCCACTTTTTCCAATTTTTAAGTACCTTTGTTAATATTTCAGCTGACATAGCCTCATCGGTAATCCCAGCCGATCAGCCTGTGGTTCCATCGGCTTCAACTAGTCAGAGGCGAGAGATAGCTCTGAAGCAAGTAAGTTACCCGATCTTTATTTTTATTGTTATGAGTACTTGATCACAAAATAACTTATCCTGTCCTCTTTTTTAGGAACAGGATTCTCCCGACAGCCTGTTCTCCTTCACCATCGAGATCTCCGAGGATGAAGGCGAGGAGGCAAGTTCTTCTCGAGCAGTTGGAATCTCATCGGCAGAGATTAGAGCAAAGTTGTCGGACCTGTCAGCCCTTCTTCATCAAGAGACATCGCAATTGTTCGATGACTCTGATCCAGCCAAAGTTCTATTCAAGCCCCACAGAGGTCAAATCCCTGCCGATGCCAAGGAGGTTCTTTTTCAGGCTGTACAGTTAGAGAGTCGTCAGCTGCAGTATCAAAAGGCTGCTCAGCGTCTTGCCGATAGAGCTGCTTACGCTCAGCTCTTAGAGGAAATGATGAAAGTGAAGCTCCTTGCCGATGAGAAGCATAAGAGCATCGACATTCTGAAATCCTCAGGAGATGTACTAAAGCAAAAGATTTCTAATCTATCGGCGAGAAGAGAAGCCCTGTTGGCAGAACTCAAACAAGTGGAAGAAGCTTTGTCCTAAGCTCAACAGGAAGAAAGCTAGCTGCCTGAGGCGATCAAGATTCTTGAACAAGAGCGAAACATCCAAGCCTGCAAAGCACTGCAGATGAAGAAGAAACTGAAGCCAGTGGAGTGCTCTGCCGATGATGATATGAAGGAGATAGAAGATGCCAATCAGATCCGTCTGCGCGCCATATCGACGATCCAGGCTTTGTTGAACATGTGAACTCTTCATCGGCAGCATACTCTGCTCTTTTTCTTTTAAATACTCCTGATATTTTGGTCTAGCCGATAGGACTGTTATCGGCACCTTTTAAAACATAGAGTTCAGCCCCAGATACACTTTGATCCAGCTGATAGGAATGTTATCGGCACTCCAAACTTTTATGCATCAACCCATATGCTAGAATAACATTTCTTTAGATATTTGCCATCCAATGCCCTGGGAAATTCAACTCCTTCGAGAGTTTCTAAAATATAAGCATTGCTAGGAGCAGATCGATTTATCCGATAAGGACCTTCCCAATTGGGAGACCACTTTCCAAATTTTGAACATTTAGTCCCGATCGGTAAGATTAGTTTCCATACTAAGTCTCCATCGGCAAACTCCTTAGCCTTTACTTTCTTATCATACCAACTGTCGACGAAAGCTAGTCGGCAGTCTACCTTGGGGTATACCCACGGTAGTAGTTTATCGGTAGACGGTGCGCAAACTACGAACTCGATGGTGACGCAAGACGCGGACAAACTTTTTATCCAGGTTCGGCCGCCGAGTTGGCGTAATACCTACGTCCTGTGTCTGGTTGTATTGATTTGTGCTGAGAGAATATGATGTCCTACGGGGGTCCCTTGCCCCTCCTTATATAGTCTGGAGGGCAGGGTTACAGATCTAGAAACTAATCCTAGCCG
Source organism: Sorghum bicolor (assembly GCF_000003195.3). Taxonomy (NCBI): domain Eukaryota; kingdom Viridiplantae; phylum Streptophyta; class Magnoliopsida; order Poales; family Poaceae; genus Sorghum; species Sorghum bicolor. Next base: position 29,046,337 of record NC_012870.2, on the reverse strand, counting down.
GTTACAATTGCCATGGATAATTCGATATCAATTCCTATTCTAACCGACTAGAATCCTGCTTGATCTCCACATCTTGCTTCCTTGCGCGAAACTCCAGGCTGTCGGACCAAGCCTTGAACTCGTCTCGTAATGGGCCAAGCCTCCTGGCCCAAGTCTAGCCGTAAGGGTATAGGGGTCTATCCCCCCACAGCTAGTCCCCGAGCACCATGTATTGTGATGTAACACGCCGTCTTGAGCTTCTTCGATCAGTGAGGCTTGACGTCTTCAATAAGCAGGAAAGTCGCCCAAACAGTTGCAACGGTATTTTGACCAACTCAAAAGACAGTTGATCAACATTGACCTCGAAGAAGCAGGTTGTTCGAAGAATGCATGGTGCTCTTAATTAAAAAAGATTTCTTTCCTAGTGAAGTGTGCCCACTTTACTTTTCTGAAAAGTATAGACCTCAAAATAGCAAGCATATTCACCGCAAGGTGAAGTGTGCCCACTTAGTCCCCGAGCCTGGTAGTAGGTGACGTAGGCACGTGGTGCCAGGGTCAAAAGAAAATTCCCCAAAGTAGTTTTGAGACTGAGATGATCGCTAGATGCATCGTACCGATGTAGTCCCCGAGCTTGCTGGAAGGCGAAGTATGAGCCTTGTAGCAAGGTCTAAAAAATTGAATTTACCAGTCCCCGAGCATGTCATGCTCGCCTGCAATTGAAAAAACCAATCGACCAGTCCCCAAGCACTTAGTGTGCTTCTTGGATTTATATGTTGCTATACTGTACGACCAGTCCCCAAGCGTCGAGTGCTCAGTGGTCGGTGCATGCTTTAAAGCTTTGAGCTGATAGACTGAGCGACCAGTCCCCGAGCGTCGAGTGCTCGGTGGTCGGTGCAGTCCTTCAAGTTCCGAGCTGATAGACTGGGCGACCAGTCCCCGAGCGTCGAGTGCTCGGTGGTCGGTGCAGTCCTTCAAGTTCCGAGCTGATAGACTGGGCGACCAGTCCCCGAGCGTCGATTGCTCGGTGGTCGGTGCAGTCCCCGGATTGTTGACTCACTGGCGTATGTGTCTTCTTACTTTTGAAAAGATCTTTCCAATTAAAGTTGTCGTGACAAGGTCTCCTGACGATATGTCAGACGGATGCATGAAAAGTTGCGCCTGGCAACTGTACAACCGCTCTTTGCATGGTTTGAGAAAAGGAAACCATCAATTGGTACGAAAACTCCGCCGTATTAATTGTCTATAATCATTGTAAACCGAAACGCCGCGTCCGCCGCATGGCCTGCCCACTTCCCGAGAATACAGGAAGTGGGAGAGGTGGAGTCGCGGGTTTATAAGGGCCTAATAGGTCCGCCTGTACCGCTTCGCCTGCCATTGCCTTCAAACCTTACGCTCTCATCTTCTCCAATCTCCTGCATCTTCCTAACTCCAACCCACAATCGCGCCTCTAATGGCGAAGAGCGACTCCAGGAAAAGGGCCGAACTGATGGCCAAGGAGTGGAAGAAGTCTCGCAGCACCACAAAATCTCTTGGTGACCTCGTCGATATGGGGCTTCTGCACGGCGCAGAGCTCGGCGGCTGGAGGGCACCGGAGGGGGAGAGCTACCCCGACCCTCGCGCCGGTGAGATCGTCGTTTTTGAAGATTTCGTTAAGAGAGGCTTTGGTGTTCCTGTTCATCCTTTTCTTCAAGGTCTTCTTTTGTACTATGAGATCGGGATTTGCAATCTGCACCCGAACTCAATTCTCCTTATTTCCACCTTCATCCACCTGTGCGAGGCCTATGTTGGCATAGAGCCGCACTTCGATCTTTTCCGGTATCTTTTCTGCTTGAGGAAGAAGGGAGCAGTTGGAGGCTCCAAGGTTGCAGGTGGAGTATACCTCAACCTTCGTGATGGGATGAAGAATCGCTACCTGCACTACCCATGGAACACTTCCTTGACCGAATGGTACAGGAAGTGGTTCTACATCAGGGAGGAACCGGGCAGCTCCACGTTCTGCGACGTGGGATACATTCCCGAGAAGAGGGCGAGCTGGACCGACCGCCCGGAGTTCGACGGTCCAGTGGCGGATCTCATGAAGCTGATCGACTGGTCGCGCCTAGACGGGCTTGGCGTGGTCGGCAACTTCATTTGCCACCGGGTGATGCCCTGCCAGAAGAGGGTGCACTCGGCGTACGAGTATGCCGGAAGCGCAGACCCGACCAGGATGCGGTCGGAGATCTTGGAGAAAGCGGAGGTACAACAGCTGTTGAACGAGCTGTTTAACTTCGCGGATGGGGGCTTCATCCGTGGCAGTGATCGGGTGCAAGCCTTCAAGTTAGGACGACCAGCACCAAAGGTATGTAGCAGATTCTGTTTGATCATTCGTATATCGTCTGCAGTTGACTCATCTCTGTTGCTTTTGCAGGTCGGTGATGTCGACCGGTGCGCAGTGTATGTATCACTGGCACCGGGGATGGAAAATCCGGTGGGAGAGGTCCCGCCAGAGGAGGACGCTGCTCGGTGTACTCATTACACCAGCAGTGAGGAAGACCGAGCCCGCCCCGTCCCGACCTCCGAGGAGAGGGTAGCGGGAAAAAGGCCATTGCCGGCAGATCCCTTGCCGACACCGGAGCTGCCGGCAGATCTACCGGCGGAGAGCAGCCAAGCACCGAAGCGTCGTCGGCTCGTGCGGATCGTCGACGACGACGACGAGGAGGAGGCTGCGCCGTCGTTGGTCCGCCGGCCTCGGAGCCGCCCAGACACCGCGCCGGTCGCCACTGATCGAGTGGCCAGCGGCGCCGCTGCCCCGCAAGCTGCCGAGACGGGGGCACAGGTGCCGACCAGCCGGGCAAGGAGGAGGTTCACCGCGACCCACCGTCGGTCAGACCTGTAAGTGTTCGACTTACGTATTTTGGACTCCTCTCTTTTTTTTTTTAACTTTTGTTCCTGTAGTGCGGCATCGGATGTCGACCCTGGCCAAACTGCCAGCCAGGGAACGGGCGAGCCTGCCCGCTGTTCTGGGGATGCGGCCCCCCAGACCACAGAGCAGCCAACAGCTGCAGTCGCGCCTGGGAGCACCGAGGGGCTCCCAAGCGCGGCGCCGACTACAACAAGCAGCCCGACCAGGGCTGGAGAGGCTCCCCCAACTGACTCCTCAGAGAAGGGAAGATCTCCGACCGCTCCTCCTGCCGGGGGGAGTGAAGTCCCCCCGCCGCCCCGAGCAGGAGCCTCTTCGGCTGCGGGCTCCCCAGGTCTGGTCCAAGGGCCAGTAATGCCTGGGACCACCACCGGGGGTAACGCAGCACAGGAGGAGGAAACCCGGGCGGCCTCCGATGACGAGGTGGAAGAGATCGAGGGTCGTCCCCGTGATGGCCGCCAACACGTGTATGTGTGGCGCCAACGCGGGGATCACTTTATCGGTCATGAGGAGCTCGCCGAGACCGAAGAGGCCGCCAGGGTGGAGCGCGCGGCCAAACGCCTTGTCGACGAAGTCAAGGTAAGCGGCTCTTTGTACTGCTGCGCATTCTTTTGCCTTGTCTTGCATGGTCGTTATATGCTTGCTTTGTAGGACGTAATGAAAACGGCGAAGTACCGGAAACGGTGCTTTGACCAGATAGAAGGCGTCATGGCCGAGAACAAGGCCCTTGCCGTGGAGGTAGACCGGTTGCGCGCGGAGGTCGGGGAGAAGGTGGTCGAGATGAGTGCCGAAAAGGAGCGTCGTCTCGACCTCGCTCGTCGTCTGGCCGACCAGTACCGGCTGCAGGAAGGTTAGTCACACGCTCCGAGCAGCTTCGCGTACTTGTATAGTTTGCTTTGCTGACCAGTTTAGGATTCACGCAGACTTGGAGGAGGAGGTGGTGAGCCTCCAACAAGAGAAGGAGCAGCTCAGCCAACAGCTCGCCGGTGCGCTGGAGTCCGGGCGGCGAGCAGAATAGGAATTGGGTCGAAAAGACCGGGAGCTATCTGGTAATGGGTGCCGCCTTGTTGGTTGCTGCCTGCCCCTTTATTTGTCTGGTATGCCGAAAGTAACGTTTCGTTTCGTTTGCAGTGCTCAAGGTGAACACCAAAAAGCACCTGGATGACCTGATCAAGGACCGGGACTCCTGGAAGGTCAACTGTTGCAGGATCTGGAAGGGAGTGTCCCCGGTCCTAGACCTGATCAGTCCCGAGCTCCCGGAGAGCCAGCCCCGCGTGCCGCAGTTGACCCCGGTCGAGAAGGCGCAACGGGCGTGGGACTGGCTCCAGCAGTTTGTGAAGGACGCCGGGGAGTTTGCCGGCGCGCACGTCCTCAGCATGGTGCGCGCCCACTACCCCCTGGTCGACTTGAGCAGGCTGGAGAAGGGGTACCCGAAGGAAGTCGGCCCACAGGAAGCGGACGAACTTTGGGGTAATCTGCTGGACTTGTCGTCGACAGTGATCGGCGACATCAATATGTGCGGAACGGCCACTCCTCCAGACCAGCCGAGCTCAGATAGGTCGGCCAGGGAGTTGTCGGGCGCGTCCGTTGCGGGAGATGGGCGGTCGACGCCTGCGGTCTCGACCAGCCAGGCGCCGGTGGCCCCGACCCCTTCGTCCGGGCAGCAGGGCCAGGCGGGTGATCAGCCCGAGCAGCCAGGCCAATAAAGTAGTCGTAGGAATAGACTAGTGTTTGCCCGTCAGGGTATTTATTGTAAACTTTGTATGTAAAGTTTGTAATAAAGTTTGCTTTTTGTCATGACTGTTGTTTTGAGCGCTGTAAGAATATCTGAGTGACGTGTCACCGTATTTGTCTTGGTTGTCGCTAAGAGCATCCGTTGCAGGAATTTTGCCGAGTGCTGTGTGTGACAAGGTATGGGCCAAAAATAGAGAATTTCATTATCAAAAATTATAAGATACTTACAAAAGAAAGTCATTAAAACTTTATGGATAGAAACATCGCAGTTTGTCGATGTGCCAAGAGTTAGGCACTCGTGTTCCGTCTGGGTATGCCAATCTGTAGGACGTAGGTCGTGTGACCTCGGTCACCACGAAGGGTCCTTCCCAGGGAGTGGATAGCTTGTGCATTCCCTCCTGGCTTGTTTTCCATCGAAGCACCAGATCGCCGACCACGAAAGAACGGTCCTTGACATTCCTGTTGTAGTATCGCCTGACTGCTGCGAGATATTTTGCTGTTCGGAGACACGACACTAAACGCTTTTCCTCCATGCAATTGATTTCGAGTCCTCTGGCGTTGTCGGCGGTCGCCTGGTCGAAGTACTCGATTCTAGGAGATCCGAACTGTATGTCGGACGGCAAGACCGCCTCTGCACTGTACACCATGAAGTAGGGAGACACCCCTGTGTTTCGACTGGTCTGAGTTCGGAGGCCCCAGACCACAGCCGGCAATTCTTTCATCCATCGACCGGGTGCTCTGTCGTTTTCGGTGTACAGCCTTTTCTTTAGGGCGTCAACGATCATTCCGTTAGCACGTTCAACTTGACCGTTGGCACGTGGATGTGCCACTGACACATATTTTATGACTATGCCTCTGTCATCGCAGAAATCCCAAAAAGTGGTGCCAGTAAACTGAGTGCCCAGGTCGGTGATTATGCTGTTCGGAATGCCGAATCTGTGTATGATTTGATTGAGGAACTCCACAGCCTTCTCGGAGGTTGCCTTGACCAGGGGCATGTATTCAATCCACTTGGAGAACTTGTCGATTAACACGAAGACAAACTTGAAATTGCCCGGGGCTGGTTTAAATGGTCCGATCATGTCAAGCCCCCAGCAAGCAAAGGGCCAAGACGACGGGATGGTTTGAATTTCATGGGCGGGTACGTGGGTCCTCTTAGCGAAAAACTGACATCCTTCGCAATGCCGAACCAGCTTTTCTGCGTCGCTGACCGCGGTTGGCCAATAAAAACCTGCTCGGAAAGCCTTTCCGACCAGCGTTCTAGATGCGGCGTGGTTGCCGCAGGATCCGGCGTGTATGTCTTCCAAGAGCTTGATACCATCATCTTGGGGTATGCACTTGAGCAGTACTTCGGAGCTTGCGTTTTTCCGCATGAGTTTTCCGTCGACCAGGATGTAGTTCTTTGATCGTCGGATGAGACGCTGGTTCTCTGTTTTGTCCTGAAAGCCTGTCCCGTCTGATATGTATTTGATGAACGGGGTACGCCAGTCACGCCCACCGGTTGTCGGAGTAGCGTCATCTATGAGCATTGCCTCGGTGGGTTGTTTGTCGACCAGGGGGGAGCCTACGCTCAGCTCATGGATGTCCTGGACGAAAATACCCCGCGGGATTTGGGCCCGAGATGAGCCTAACTTTGACAACGCATCTGCTGCTTGGTTCTTATCCCAGACCACGTGGATGTACTCTATGCCGTAGAAGTTAGTTTCCCATTTGCGAATTTCTTTGCAGTAGAGATCCATCTTCTCGTGGGTTGCGTCCCACTCCTTGTTGAGCTGGTTGATGACCAAAGCGGAGTCGCCGTAGACATAGAGGCGCTTGACCCCAGTTCAGCGGCTAGTCGTACGCCATGTAAGCATGCTTCGTATTCGGCGACATTGTTTGACGCCGGAAAAAGGATCCGAAGGACGTAGCGGAGTTTGTCCTTGTTTGGTGATACGAACAATATCCCAGCGCCTGCACCGTTGATGTTCAAGGACCCATCAAAGAACATTGACCAGTGGTCTGAGACATCTGGAACGGAAGGCTCGTTGAGATCCGTCCATTCGGCAATGAAATCGACCAGGGCTTGAGACTTGACAGTGGTGCGACTCTGGAACTCTAGGGAAAATGGACATAATTCCATTGCCCATTTCACGATTCTGCCATTGGCGTCTTTATTGCGCAGGATGTCCCCGAGAGGAAAGCTGGTTGTCACCAGGACTCGATGGCCGTCGAAGTAGTGCTTCAGCTTTCTTGACGTTATCAGGATGGCGTATATAAGCTTCTGTATTTGTGGGTACCTGGCCTTGGATTCGTTTAAAACTTCACTTATGAAGTAAACGGGTCTCTGGACCTTGAAAACGTGACCTGGTTCATCTCGCTCGACCACTACTGCCGTGGAAACAACCCTGTCGGTTGCAGCAATGTAAAGGAGTAGGTCTTCATTGGGCTGAGGCGCTGTGAGGACAGGCGGTGAAGTGAGGAAGGTCTTAAGCTGAGTGAACGCAGCGTCGGCTTCTTCTGTCCAAGAGAATTTTTCTGACGCTTTCAGTAGTTTGAAGAAAGGGAGGCCTTTTTCTCCCAGCCTTGAGATGAAACGACTGAGGGCGGCCATGCATCCGGTTAGCTTCTGAATATCCTTGACGTTCTTCGGTGGTCGCATGTCGAGTACGGCTTTGACTTTTGAAGGGTTTGGTCGTATGCCGTCGCAACTGACGACGTTGCGGAGCAGTAGACCGGAAGGAACGCCGAAAATGCATTTCTTGGGGTTGAGCTTCCACTTGTACCTATTGAGTGCCTTGAAGGTTCGGTCTAAGTTGTCGATTAGGGTGCTCGCGTCCCTTGTTTTTACGACCACGTCGTCCACATAGGCCTCGACGAGGTCATCGCGAATCTCGTCGTGGAGGCATTGCTGGATGGCCCTTTGATAAGTGGCCCCGGCGTTTTTAAGTCCGAAAGACATGGTAGTGTAACAGTATGCGCCGAAGGGTGTGATGAAGGATGTTTTGATCTGATCTTCTTCCTTTAACGAGATCTGGTGATAACCAGAGTAGCAATCTAGAAAGGAGAGGAGTTCGCATCCGGCCGTTGAGTCGACCACCTCGTCGATGCGAGGAAGACCAAAAGGATCTTTAGGACAGTGTTTGTTGAGATCGGTGTAATCAACGCACATTCTCCATTCATTATTCTTTTTGCGTACAAGAACCGGATTGGCGAGCCAATCGGGATGATACACTTCTTTTATGAATCCGGCTGCTAGAAGCCGTGTTATTTCTGTCCTAATAGCCTCCTTTTTGTCACGAGCGAACCGTCGCAGTTTTTGCTTGATTGGTCTTGCGGTCTTCGAGACGTTTAAGGAGTGCTCGATCAGGTTTCGTGGGACACCGGGCATGTCTGCGGGTTTCCATGCGAAAACGCTCACGTTGTCCCTTAGAAACCTGACGAGCGCGTCTTCCTATTTTGGATCCAGGTTAGCCCCGATGAGGGCTGTCTTCTCGGGGTTGCCTTCGACCAGCTGCACTTCTTTGTACTCCTTGGATTTCGAATTCTTTCTGGCTGTCTCCTGCTCAGGTAATCGGAGCTGGTCGGGGGGCAGCTGTGCGGCTTGGTTTGCTGTTTCCGCCATGCGGATTGAGAGGTCAATTGCCTCGGTGATCTTGAAGCTTTCTTCTTCGCAGGTGTACGCAGTGTAGACGTTGCCTCTGACGGTTAGGACACCCTTCTCCGTGGGCATCTTAAGGACTAGGTATGAGTAGTGCGGGACTGCCATGAACTTTGTCAGCGATGGGCGGCCCAGTATGGCGTGGTAGGTCCCGTCGAAGTCCGCGACTACGAAGTTGATGAACTCCGTCCGGAAGTGATCGGGTGTGCCGAATTGGACAGGCAATGTTATCTGTCCGAGGGGCACCGAACTTTGACCTGGCAAAACCCCCCCAGAATTGGGCATCGTAAGGTTTTAGTTGCGCCGGTGATATCTTGAGGGCGGGCAGGCTGTTGCGGAAGAGGATGTCGATGGAGCTTGCCCCGTCCACGAGCACGCGCTCGAATCTGATGCTATTGATGCAGGGATCAAGAATCAGTGGGAAACGACCCGGCTCTGGGATAGCGGCCCACTGGTCCTTCCTGCTGAACGAGATCTCCCTGTGGCACCACGCGGGAAATTTCGGATCTGCGATCAGCCCGTCCGTGCTGTCTATGTTGAGGCAGGCTCTCTTTAACAGCTTTCTTTCTCGCTTGGACTCAGTGGAGACCTTGCCCCCGAAAATGGAGTGGACCACGTCGGTGGGGCTGACGTATTGGTGTCGGGGGTCCCTGTCTTGGTCCTCATCCTCATCTTCATGGTCGTGCCCGTCGCGCTTGTTATTTTTCTTGGCGGAGTCCTCTTGGGCGGCCCGCCGTGTATAGATACTTTTGAGGACGCGGCACTCTTCCATGGTATGGCTAGATTTTGGGTGTAGCTGGCACGGTCCCTTCAACGTTTTGTTGTAGTCATCTTGGTAGTCCCGTCGTCCATTGGGACGTTTGACCGTATTTACTTCGTGGTCGTATTCGCGAGGGCGCTTTCCTCTGAAGTCGTCGCGGCTGTCGCGCCGCCGATCCCAAACCTCTCGGTGATCGCGGTTGTCGGAGCGGCGGTGATTTCTGTTGTCGTAGCGACCACGACCGTCATCTCGTCGGGAGGGCTGGTCGGGGCCTCTCGCATCGTCTCGGATTAGTTTTTCTGCGTCATCAGCATCGGCGTAATTTTTAGCCGTGGCGAGGAGCTCTGCTACCGTTGATGGGCGCTTACGCAACAGCTTGTTCCTCAGCGCTTCATGGAAACGCAAGCCCTTGATAAAGGCTGATATGGCCTCGTCATGAGAAATCTTCGGGATTTTGAGGCGCATATCCGAGAATCGTCGGATGTAATCGCGCAGAGGTTCATTCTTCCTGTCTCTTATCCTTTCAAGGTCATACTTGTTTCCGGGCTGCTCGCATGTGGCGATGAAGTTGTCGATGAAAGCCTGTCGTAGCTCTTCCCAAGAGTCGAAGGAGTCCTCGGGCAAGCCGAGAAGCCACTGATGACCAGCCTGGTCGAGGACTACGGGGAAGTAGTTAGCCATGACGTGCTCATCTCCTGCCGCTGATCGGACGGCGATTTCATAGAGAGTGATCCAGTTCTCTGGATTTTCCTTGCCGTCGTATTTTTTAAGTTTTTCGAGTTTGAAATTGCGGGGCCACACGACCTGGCGGAGGTGTGAGGAGAACTGCCTTAGGCCCGGAGGACCGTGAGTTGCATCGTACTCGATGCGGCGCAGGTTTTCGTGGACTGCCCTCTCTGCGGCGCGCCTGTTGATGCGGTCCCGGGCATCTTTGGGAGGGATGTTGTGGCGGAGATCCCTGTGTTGATTTTCTTCTTGGCCGCGTGCGCGGTTCTGCTGGCGGCGGCCATCGGCGTCCCGACCACCATCGTCGCGCCGTGAGTCCCCTCGATGGTTGTCGGGGGAGCGGCTGCGGTGACGCCTGCTGGGTGAGGCCCGGCTACGATTAGTCTGGTCGGAGGCGGCTTCCGTATAAGAAACGTCCTGGACTCTCTTGAGCAGAGTGGCTGTCTGTCCCATCGCGGCGATCAGGTGTGCTCGGATGCTGGTCCGGACTCCCTGGCATTCGGGGGTGTCAGGAAGCCGATCCAGGTTGGCCATGGCGACAGCCACGTTGGCGCTTGGCGTTTTGTAGACCGGCTGGTCCCCGACCATGTCAAAGGCATCGTTGAGGTTACTTGGTGGCATCTGTTGTTGCTCGTCCGCACGCCGTCGGGCGCGATCGGCGTTACGCTGTTCGCGGAGTTGCCTCTGGTCATCTGTTTCTCCGTCAACACCCGGTTCGTCGGCGCTGACATTGAACACAATATCCCCTCGCCGGGGGGGGAATATCGGGAATCGGTCGAAACCCGGAGGGTGTGAAGGAAAATCCAGGTCGTAGCCCTCGTCTTCGGTGTTTATAACCTCGGTGGGGACGGAGCCGGTGCTTGAGTTGGTGCTGGAAACCTGGCCGTCCCGTAGCTCTCGGATGGTCACCATGTTGACATGGTGACGATTGTTCCTTGTCGGCGACCAGCCCGCTTTGCTAAAAACGGATTGGACATGCTGTGAGTAAACAGAGGCCGAGTTGTTCAGGCCGCAAGGATAGTCTTCCTTTTTGAGCTCGACGGATCGTCCTGAGGGGGTTGAGGTTATCGTCAGGGACGTTCCCAGCCGTTCGTGTGTGGCGACACGAGTTGGCCGGCGGAATTTCGAAAAATCCGCTCGAGCAGCTTGGTCGGGCCGGCGCAGAACTCCATCTATTAGTTGGGAGACTTCGAGTAGCTTGGAGTCAGCGCGATCGAGCGCTTGGAGGAGGTCCGAGCAGTCGATCTCCTTTCCCTTGTAGAGCGGGAACGGTGGTCGGGAGCTTGGTGCCGTCATGCGTGTGGTCGGAGACGGCGTGATCTCAGATTGGATCTGGATCTCTTTCGGAACCGTGGTCGCGAAGCCGCCGCTGCACGTCGTCCACGTGATCTGGCCGACGGTGAACGTGAGGCCTTCGGGCACGGTCGCGGAAGCTGGGATCGTGACCATCTTGTTCGCCGGAAAAGTTGCACGCACACCCCCTACCTGGCGCGCCACTGTCGACGAAAGCTAGTCGGCAGTCTACCTTGGGGTATACCCACGGTAGTAGTTTATCGGTAGACGGTGCGCAAACTACGAACTCGATGGTGACGCAAGACGCGGACAAACTTTTTATCCAGGTTCGGCCGCCGAGTTGGCGTAATACCTACGTCCTGCGTCTGGTTGTATTGATTTGTGCTGAGAGAATATGATGTCCTAGGGGGGTCCCTTGCCCCTCCTTATATAGTCTGGAGGGCAGGGTTACAGATCTAGAAACTAATCCTAGCCGGTTACAATTGCCATGGATAATTCGATATCAATTCCTATTCTAACCGACTAGAATCCTGCTTGATCTCCACATCTTGCTTCCTTGCGCGAAACTCCAGGCTGTCGGACCAAGCCTTGAACTCGTCTCGTAATGGGCCAAGCCTCCTGGCCCAAGTCTAGCCGTAAGGGTATAGGGGTCTATCCCCCCACACCAACTGGCAACTCTTATCTTATTTTATTCTATGCTTATCAAAGCCCTTAACCGATGCCCTGCTAAATCATCCAACTCGTCTTTTATCAAGGTAGCATAGTCATCGGCAGTCAATTGGTCCTGAAAAGATAGTCGCCTAGATCCAGTCTTAATTTCCCAAGGTAGCACTGCATCATGTCCATACACCAACTGATAAGGCGAAACTTTGGTCGACCCATGACAAGCCATCCGATATGACCATAAAGCTTCATTTGACAATGTATGCCACCTCTTAGGATTTTCTTCAATCTTCCACTTAATAAGTTTGATAATTCCTTTGTTAGATGCCTCGGCCTGTCCATTAGCTTGAGCATAATAAGGGGAGGAATTTAACACTTTAATCCCCATACCGATTGCGAACTCATCAAACTCCCCTGATGTAAACATAGTACCCTGATCGGTAGTAATTGTCTGAGGAATACCAAATCGGTAAATAATATGCTCTTTCACAAAATCAATCATATTGGCCAATGTAACTTTCTTCAAAGGAAAAGCCTCAACCCATTTGGTGAAATAATCAGTGGCAACCAAGATGAATTTATGCCCTTTACTTGATGGTGGGTAAATCTGGCCGATTAAGTCAATAGCCCATACCCGGAATGGCCAGGGTTTGATAATAGGATTCATGGCCGATGCGGGTGCTCTTTGAACATTGCCAAATTTCTAACATCCTTGACACCCTTTGAAATACTTAAAACAATCCTCAAGTATAGTCGGCCAATAATACCCATTTCTCCTGATCATCCACTTCATCTTAAATGCCGACTGATGTGCTCCACACACTCCTTCATGAATCTCTCCCATTAAACTCTTAGCCTCATCATCACCTAAGCATTTGAGAAGAACCCCATTGAGTGTCCGATAATATAGTTCATCCTCGAGGAGCACATACTTAGTAGCCTGAAATCGAACACGTCTCTCAACTCTCTTGGATGGATCCTTTAAATAATCAACGATTTCTTTCCTCCAATCATCGGCACCGATTGCCGATAACATGATAACCATAGGTTGATACCCTGAAGCATGCTGAGCCAACCGATTAGCCTCCTCATTATGTAATCGAGAAACATGCTCTAATGAGAAATATTTGAATTCCTTTAATAGTCGCATACTTTTTTCATAATAAGCTATCAGAACCTCGCTTCGGCATTCATAGCTTCTAGCCCATTGATTTATAACCAACATAGAGTCCCCGAAAACTTCAACAGCATCAGCATGGACTTCTCTTAACAATTCCAACCCCTTTATCAAAGCTTGATACTCGGCTTGATTATTCGTTGACGTGGCAACAATCGGCAAGGAGAACTCATACTTCCTACCCCGAGGGGAAATTAACACTATGCCGATTCCTGCCCCCCGGTCACACGTGGATCCATCAAAGAAGAGCGTCCAAGGTACAATTTCCAAAGTTTCCACTGCACCGCGATGTTGAGTCACAAAATCGGCCATAACCTGCCCCTTAACCGCCTTAGCCGATTCGTACCGTAGATCAAATTTCGACAGTGCCAAGATCCATTTACCGATCCGACCACTCATAATCGGCATAGACAGCATATATCGGACCACGTCATCTTTGCATATGACAGTGCATTCAGCCGATAACAAATAGTGCCTCAACTTAATAATGAGAAATATAGGCATAAACACAACTTTTTGATGGCCGAATACCTAGTCTCAGCATCAACCAATCTTCTGCTTAAATAGTAAATTACACGCTCCTTCCCTTCAAATTCTTGAATCAAAGCTGAACCGATGACCATCCCATCGGTAGACAAATATAATCTGAAGGGCTTTCCCTGCTGAGGTGGAATCAGCACTGGAGGATTTATCAAATAATTCTTGATTTCATCTAAATCCAACTGTTGCTCTTTCCCCCATATGAACTCTTGCTCGGCTTTCAATTTGAGCAAAAGACTGAAATCATGAATTTTACCAGACAAATTAGATATGAACCTTCTCATAAAATTTACCTTGCCGATCAAGGACTGAAGCTTAGTTTTGTTGGTAGGAGCAACTATTTTGTTGATAGCATCAATGGATCTTTTACTAATTTCAATTCCCCTTTGATGCACCATGAAACCAAAGAATTGTCCTACCGATACGCCAAATGCACACTTATTAGGATTCATCTTTAAACCATGCTTCCTTGTGCATTCCAACAATTTCCGCAAATCGGCAAGATGTTTTGTGAAATCCCCAGACTTAACCACTACATCATCAATATAAATCTCCACCAGCTTGCCGATGAACTCATGAAAGATAAAATTCAAGGCCCTCTGATAAGTAGCACCAGCATTTTTCAAGCCAAAGGTCATGACTATCCATTCAAACAACCCAACATGACCAGGACATCTAAATGTAGTCTTTGGAATATCTTCTTCAGCCATGAATATTTGATTGTATCCTACATTACCATCCATAAAGCTGCAGCGTCAACTAGTAGATCGGTAACTGGCATTGGGTAACCATCCATCAGTGTAGGTTTATTAAGATTCCTGAAATCAATGCAAACCCGAAGCTTCCCATTTTTCTTGTAAACTGGAACAACATTGGAAATCCACTCGGCATACCGACACTACCGAATAAATTTAGCTTCGATAAGTTTGGTTATTTCGGCCTTAATATCGGGAAGGATATTAGGATTACATCGGCGAGCTGGCTGCTGATGTGGCCGAAATCCAGACTCGATGGGTAACCGATGTTCAACAATCGATCGGTCTAAACCAGGCATCTCAGTATAATCCCAAGCAAAGCAATCTTTATATTCCTTTAACAAATCGGTTAACTGCTTCTTACACTTAGAATTTAACTTAGCGCTAATAAAAGTAGGTCTAGGCTTATCACCACTACCTATATCTAGCTCTTTTAAATCATCGGCCAATGTGAATCCCTGGCCTAGCTTTCCATCATTGGCGAACCTATCCATTAAAACTCCTCATCAGAACCGACTGCTTGGATCGGTGGAATTTCATAATCGGCAACTTTGAGGAAATCCTTCTCACAAATTTCTCCTGAGATACACCTAGTCCTCTCATAGGTATCTGCCTCTACCAATGCGATGACATAAGAAGAATCTCCCGGGACAATCTCAATCTTGTAACCTACCCACTGAACCAAGCATTGGTGCATTGTAGACGGGATGCAACAATTGGCATGAATCCAATCTCTCCCTAGCAGCAGATTATAGGCACCTTTTCCACTGATCATGAAGAAAGTTGTTGGCAAGGTTTTGCTGCCGATGGTCAACTCGACACAGATCGCCCCCTTAACCAGAGACACATTTCCTTCAAAGTCTTTTAGCATCATATCGGTCTTGGTCTGATCTTGATCTCCTTTTCCAAGCTTCCGATAGACTGCATATGGCATGATGTTGATAGCAGCTCCACCATCAATTAATATCTTGGTCATCGGCTGACCATCAACTCTTCCTTTGACAAAAAGAGCTTTAAGATGCTGCCTTTCATTGTCGGCAGGCTTTTCAAAGATAGATGTCATCGGATCTAAGGCCAACTGAGCTATCTGGTCGGAAAACTCCAACTCCTCATCATCACTGGATGGCGCAAGGAACTCCATCGGTAACATAAATACCATGTTAACATCTACCGATGGCCCTTTCCCCTTAGGATCCGCTTGTTGCTGATCCCCAAACTGGCCAGAGTTCTCGCCCTTGCTTAGCTCTTCACGTATTTCGCGCTGCAGTCTCCATTTCTGTGTCTTAGTTAACCCCTCTGGACACCATGGGAGAAGTGGTGACTGCCTTATCGATGGACGACGATGTTCCCTTGATTCCATCCGATGAGTATTAGCGTCCCTGCAAAATATGAACTCATCGGGAACTCGTGCATTAGCCATCTCTTCAAGCTCTTCCTGGTTCCTGGGAAAATATTCAACACGATCACCAAGCCTATCGTGTACACTGAGTCTGCCCCCCAGCCGATCATGAACGGACGCTCTCCCCCTAATAGGCCCATTAAATCGCCGATCATCATCGTGATAGCGCCGATCGGATCTGTCATACCGATCATAACCATTGCATTCTGGGCAATCTCTAACAGTGGGCAATTTAATGTTCTGCTCCCAGCAATGGATAAAGAACGTGTAGTTCCAGTGATCCCTGTGCCGATTCCACTCCTGTCAGCGTCTTTCTTCTTCCTGATGATAGTCTTCTTGCTGGCGCTGATACCAATCTTCACGTTGCTGTCAAGTTTCCCGAGGCCTTCTATGAGTTATCACAATACCGGATCGGGGAGGCCTTCCTGAGCTATTTCCTTCTTGGATCAAGCCTTTTCCTTTCGCATCGGCAGTAGTGATCTGATGCTGAGGATCCACCGATACACTTCTCTCAGCTGTTTCTCAAGTCAAGACCTTGGCTTTTTTCTTAGCATCTAGCATATTTGTTGGGAAAGGATGTTGATCAATCTTCATCGGCTTCTGAGTTTTGGAATTGTCAAACTTGATCGTCCCAGATTCTATAGCCGATTGCAACTGTTGCCTGAAAACTTTGCACTCATTGGTGCTGTGAGAAGTTGCATTGTGCCACTTGTAATATTTTATCTTCTTCAACTCTTCGATCGATGGAATCACATGATTGGGTGATAAATGATCTGGCCTTCCTGAAGTAGAAAGTCAAATATTCTATCGGCTTTAGTGATATCAAATGCGAACTTCTCTGGCTCTTTATGCTCGAAAGGGCAAGACATCGGCTTCTTGTTTTTTACCCACTCTGCTAAGCCGATGACTGGCTCCTCATCAGAATTCGAGCTCGCTGCTTCATCGACAAAGGACACCTTTTTGTTCCATGCTCTCTTGGGTTCAAAAGGTCTGATATCCTGATCAGAAATTCTCTGCACCAAGTGACTTAAGCTTTCGAACTCTTGAGAGGCATACTTGTCCCTGACGTGTGGCAACAAACCTTGGAAAGCCAAATCGGCTAGCTGTCGATCGTCCAAAACCAGACTATAGCATTTGTTCTTGACCACCCGCAATCTCTACACAAAACTTTCAACTGATTCATCATTGTGTTGCTTCAACTTGACCAAATCGGTGATCTTCTTCTCATGGACTCCAAAAAAGAAATATTTGTGGAACTGCTTTTCTAGATCGGCCCAAGTGATTACTGAGTTGGGAGGTAACGAAATAAACTAGGTAAAAGCCGATCTAGGCAAAGATGACGAGAATAAGCGAACCCTCAATTCGTCTCTGTTAGCAGCCTCGCCACATTGGATGATGAACCTGTTGACATGCTCCATAGTTCATGTATCGTCCTGTCCAAAAAACTTAGTGAAATCCGGTACCTTGTACCGATTTGGAAGCGGGATTAAATCATATGCATGAGGATACGGTGTCCGATAAGAGTAAGTGTTGACTTTGGGTTTTATCCCAAATTGGTCCCTCATTACTTCAGCAATCTTATCGGCCCAATAAGCATCAGCATCTTGCCGATGGGGTGGTTGTGGATCTGGCGCATGCTGCTAAACCTCCACGTGTCGCTGAGGCGCACGATCTGCATGGAACATGGGGTTGATAGTCTGACCACCAAACTGTTGACCAAGATTCATCGGCTGGTTGGCCAACCCTTGATTGTGGAACGCAGATTGGATCTGGCCTTGTTGAAACCCTGTAGCCTGATGATTCTGTTGAAGCATCTGTGGAAAGACTGGCTGCCCTGTCCATCCATTGTTGGCATTCATCGGCATAAACCCTGCCGATGACTGGAAATTGGGCATCATCATTGAGTTGACATACCCTGGCTGGGTCATAAACTGTTGTTGCGTCGGCATTGAATCTGCCGATGCGTTAGGCATCTGGAACGTTGGAGCTTGAGAATTCCCAGTGTAAGGTCTTGCAGTAGTAGTGGTAGTATACTGGGGACTCTGATTCATCGGCAAATTTGGGGGTGACGATGCCATAGGAGCCTTGCCTCTCGTATCAGCCATCTGAGATGTTCCAGGAGTCTTCAACATCATCTCTAGGGGCATACCATAACCCCACCAGTTAGGAGGAACAGATCCTGACATTGCCGACGCCAATAGATCTGTGGCAAGCTTGATTGACTCATCTAATGTTGATGGGTTGGTCGGCATTGGTCTAGATTGTGCATTAGTGACTCCTAACATGCTTGGAGTAACGATAGTTTCTGTGCCCGCAGCGGCCGTAGCAGCCGATGGAGCTGTAACGACTGGTGACCCTGGCTGATGATTGTTGATATTTGGTAACGCAATAAGGAAATGATCCGCAAGCGCACGGATATCGGTGAGCATTTCACCCGGGAGGTTATCTAGAGTTATCGTATTTATATTTTTACCACTGGGAAAAAGGGTGGATCTGACTAACCAAATCTATTGCTACTATCCCTTTAGGCTACAAAGAATCTTAGAATCAAGCCTCGGGTTAGAAGACTTGATCCCGTAGGTACAACTCGGAGTAGACACCGACAGGCCGGCCTTCCTCCGATCCACACCTCCACTCTATCTCTCTCAATCTAGTAGAAACTAGAAGATCTATTTCTACTTTACATTGGTTGCTAAGCCTAAAAAGAAATATTATTTAGAGAAGACGTTTTCCTTCGAGGGCACCCCTCAATCTCTATGATAATTTCTTGTCTCCTCCAGGGGCCAGGGGGGTCTCCTTATATAGTCCTCCTCCTCTATGCGTTTTTGGGTCGGTAGGCGAGGTGGTACTACATTATCTTTGATCTATTAGGTCGGTGGAACGTCGTGTGCGAAGAGAGTCCCGAACGGGGTCCAACAGAGGGCGGGCGCCCAGGTCCTCAGGGCAGGCGCCCTGGGCCTGGCCCCTTTTGGCCTCTGCTTTCTTCCCATGGCTTCTAGAGTCTTCTAGATGGTAGAAAATTGCGCGGTGCGTTGATATCTCTATGTAATCCCGACATGTGGGCCTTTCTTCCTTATTTCCTGATAACCCCCTGCAGAAATAGACAAACACCAAAACTCGTGGAATTCTGTCAGATAAAACCCTAAGTCTAGATGTTGATTTCATTTGGATCCTTTTCTTTGTTTATTTGATAATTATATTTGGTACTTAAGGACCATCAACAAACTCTCCCAAGCTTACCTCTTGCTCGTCCCTGAGCAAGGATGAACTCAAGAGTTTCTGCAGTGGTTTTATGCCTTAAAAGTACACACGCATTCAAGCAAGATCTTATCTGTGAGTTAGAATAAACTGTTAAGACTTAAAACTTACTCATTTTACCTTTCACCACGGGGCTTGTAACCGTTACTTGTGTCTTGAGCAGTTAAAAGATAGAACGGTCAAGTCAAGCGCCATGTCTCTTATTCTTGATCAGCTATAGCTCTAGAGTTTTTGCAGATTTTCAAATAAAACTCAAAGATTCCTTGTATGACTCTCTCAGATCTCTCTTTTGTGGTATTTCCGGTTCCTTACCAAGGCAGTAATGGTATATGCCTTCTCTCAAAGTATGTGGTATTTTTGGTATAATGCATAGTGATATTACATTCTCTCTCACCCTACTCTAATAAGGTTTTGATATCTGGAGCTCATAGGTGTGAAACAGCTAATACATACTTACAAGACATTTATTGCATAGTCAAACCATGGATCTAGAGAAACAAGTCAATAAGTCAAATCAAGATGTGCATGTGTGGCGAGTGAATGGTGTATGGTGATGATGGTGATAACAATGGTGAAAGTCTAATTCTACTTTTGCCCTTTTTAGGGGATACATACCTTTCTTGCACTTTGAAACTTTTTGAGGAGAATGAGATGCTCTATATTTTCTTTTTTTTTCTTTTTCTCTCAGGCGGGTATCTTGTACCCCTAATTCTACTGTCGGACACTTGTCCATTTTTACCTCTCGTCTCACTTTTTATTTTCTTCGAGGTTCCGGGCACTTGCCCCTTTTTATTTCCTCGTATATTTTATTAATATTATTTTTTTATATATTTTTTTAGAGCACTCATCTCCTTAAATAATATAGCAAGTGGTAGTAACCAAGATAACTCGAGCATTTATTTCACAGAGAATAACAGGGATAGGAAAATATTTTTGGCTATTCTCTCCCGGATTAGGAGTAGAATAATTTCGGGTGAATGTGGAGATGGAAATGAGTGGATATATGTGGATGGTACTTCCGGAGTAGAAGTAGCATGTATGAGTGAATGTGCAAGTGAATCTTGATTTTAACCGCATGACAAGCTCCTAAGGGTCTACACACTTGACCACACTCAATGCTCATAAGCTGTAAAAAGTAAATGTGTGGCCCAAAGTCTAACAAGCATGTATATATGGCTGTGGTAGGAATTTAAACTCTCATCATACAGGAACTCATCATGTGATATTTTAAAGATTTTTCAAAGATAAAATTCTCCAGAATTCTAGCATCTCTGGGAACAGATAAACAGCAGCTCAACCTTTCCATATCATATCCGTTAACGACTTAGACTTTAGATCAAGTACTCTTTCCACAAGTTCAGGTTTAGAGCAAATCTTAATTCATAACAGTCATGCCTAAACTTGAGAGAGATTTCAATTTTGAGAACTAGTCATGGCAGAGCAACTATTCATCATTTCCATGTGAGAGATTATCATGAGGGTTCATAGCAAACTTTATTTATTTATATATTTAGCAAACTAAGCAAAGATATATATATAAAAGCACAAAATTTTTATTTGGGTTTTCATGATTATGCATCTTTTATCATTTGAGTAAAGTATAAACGCGAGTAGAAACACTTAGCTAGATAAATGGGGGTGCTCTCCCCCAAGCTGGATTTTGACGTAATTTCTTCTGATGTGCTAGCAGGTGACGGAGGTGTATTTGAATGTCAGCAGCATTCTGACAGCGGTTAGAATGTCCTCTGTCTGCTAGTCTTCTTGATTCTTAAATTCTGTAGAGCTCAAATAGACAATAAAGCTTTGTGGAACTGGTTAAGTGTTAGCATAAATATCTAGCCTTTATCATGTTGAGCCTCCTCAATAAATATTACTTATTTAGCAGGATCATGCACTTATTATTTTTATATTTTTATTGTAAGATGAAAACTTATTTATTTTATTTTTATGCCACCACGTGAATGTACTTATGGGTTTTATGCCATGAGCATACTCACATGGGGCTTATTATTATTATTATTTTATTTTTTTTAACATTTTTATTTTCTTTTCAAGATAGCATGAACCTGATTAACTAAGCAAACTATTGAATGGAAAAGGATAACTACCAAGTTTATCTCTTGGCAAGGCGTTCGGTATTTTTAAGTCCTCCGAACGGGACTCTCTGTTTTCTCAGTCGTCCTGGGATTTGCTAGGTGGCGTAGTCAGTGATTCCGGCGGCGCCTCCTCTTCGTGTATAACTATCTTCTCTCTCCACACCTGACTCGGCGCTAACGGTCTCCTCAGGACAGTTCTGTTCAAGCTATATGTCTTCAGACCTTATCACTTCTCCTTCGTAGTCTACCCATCCGTCCTTGATGATTTGCCTCCCCTGGTTGCGGTTGTGTTGTCTTCTTCTTGTCCTGACCTGCTTAAAATCTTCAACTATATAGTTAGAATCATTAAAGTAGTGGCGTACCTTCTCAGAGGGGAAGTGCATGTGGACATCTCCGGTTCCAATGTAGATGATTGCTTTGATAGTGTTGATGAACGGTCTTCCAAGGATGGTGGGTGCATCATACTCGTCTTCTCCCATGTTAATGACCTGAAAATTACCTGGAGCCGAATGTATGTTGGTTGTAGGAGCATGGTTCCATGCAGGAGCTGATAAGTGACTGCGGCCATTATGTTGTCGTCAGATCCGGTGTCGTAGAGTGTCTTCTAAAAAGAGTATCCATTGATTGTGCACTCAATGCTTGGAACACCAGGGTCGTCCTTCTTGATCAAGAAAGGTGACTTGAGTCGACGATCTTGACCTCCTTGAGCTGCAGTGAACATCTTAGCTGACTCGGTCCACATTTGCTTGTTCTTGTTCCTCCTGTTGGTCCTCTTCCTTGGTTCATGTTGGGATTGCTCTGAAGTTTGTGTAGTCTTGTTCTTGAAGGAAAGTCTCCTTCTTCCCCTTGATGTAGAGACTGATCTTGGCAGCATTAGCGTAGATGACAGCTCTGGTGTTTAGGAATGGTCTCCCTAAGATGATGGGTGCCCTCTCCTCAGTACCAGCCTCTATCACCATGAAGTTTGCTGGAGCGTATAAGGTACCAACTCAGACACAGAGGTTCTTCAATATTTCCTTTGGGAAACTAAGTGTCTGATCTCCATTGTGTTTGTGCTCGTAGATCCCGGTTCTTCACTTGGTGGAATCTGGGAGTTGTAAAACTCCTCCATGTTTTGTTTGAAGTGTACCTATTCATAGAGACAAGGCAGAGATCAAGTGCATGGGCCCTGTTGGTGGAAAACACCAACAGAACCAAAAGTGTATTTGTTCTTCTCTAATCCTTAAGCATAGTGAGCAAGACAAAGTTGATGGATCATGAGTGTAGCATTTAAAACATTTCCCAGATCAGATTTCTTGTCCTAATGGAAAGATAATCTATCTATATATATATTTTGTTTATATCTTCCAAAGATTGAATGTGCAACATCTTAGCTTATATGATTAGGAGTGTGGGATCACGAAGGTAGTACTAAGAACAAAGATTAAAGGACTAAACATGTTGAATTAATTGGGTTAGTTAATTTGTGTTTGTCTCTTTATTTATGTGAATGCTAGAACGAAGGAGAAGCTTATAAAAGTGATAGTCAAGTACTTTAAAATGTTATTGAAGAGTGACGGTACAGTACCACCTTGTGGAAGCTTTCATTTCTTAGCGATTGTGCATCGTGTTTGTGGCACCCTCCATGGATCATCTCTTATGAGCTACGTTTTTCTTGTGCAAATTGTTAAACTTCATGTATCTCCTTTATCTCCAATGAGTTTGGATCTCAGGACTTCCCAGGTTGATATTGAAAGTTTTCCTGCAGGGGTTAGTCCGACAAAATATACCAATGCCTACTCAAGCAGCTTTTAGTTCAGTAACCAAACTAGACTCCATGTCTAATCAGATTAAGGGAGGCTATTTAACCTAAGCACCACGCTTAATTTAAAAGCCAATAGAAGTATGTACAGTACTTCCAAACTAACACTTACTAGGATAAACAAAGGTAGCATGATGGCTTATAAAGATCTACTTAAGTGGAGATGAAGTAGTGTGATTAGTATTTAACAAATTGAGCATGTCTCAAAGGTAAGGACAACCAACATAGGAACATGGCAAAGGATGTTTTTATGTGAAGTACTCCCCCAAGCTTGAATTTTTGCAAAATTCAAGATTAGATGAATTTAATTCAATGTTGCATGTTGATTGGTTGGGCATACCTTGCGTTTGTCATTCATCTGATCTTCTTGCTCTAATCCTGGAAAGGTTAGTGGCAAGAATACCCGAAGGAATATTTCTACAATTATCTCATATGCTCAATACACAAGGCAATGTTGCAAATAATTAGAAGTTCATGTTACGATCTGATAAGTGCTTGTTTAAGGACGCTAAGCTTATCCTTGGGAAACCATCAAGTTATGTTGGTGAAGTGGTTTCCCCTCCAACACCTACCTATATCAAGATCAACTCAACGAGATCTGCAATATTTATTATAGACATATGCATCGACAACCGCCCTTTTAAAGTTTTTATAAATAGAAAGGAAGAGGGGGTTGGAGATCTCAAATGTGGTAAGGATGGAGAGACCAATTGTGGGGGGATAGACCCCTATACCCTTACGGCTAGACTTGGGCCAGGAGGCTTGGCCCATTACGAGACGAGTTCAAGGCTTGATCCGACAGCCTGGAGTTTCGCGCAAGGAAGCAAGATGTGGAGATCAAGCAGAATTCTAGTCGGTTAGAATAGGAATTGATATCGAACTATCTATGACAATTGTAACCGACTAGGATTAGTTTCCAGATCTGTAACCCTGCCCTCCAGACTATATAAGGAGAGGCAAGGGACCCCCCTAAAACATCGTATTCTCTCAACACAAATCAATACAACCAGACGCAGGACGTAGGTATTACGCCAACTCGGCGGCCGAACCTGGATAAAAAGCTTGTCCGTGTCTTGCGTCACCATCGAGTTCGTAGTTTGCGCACCGTCTACCGATAAACTACTACTGTGGGTATACCCCAAGGTAGACTGCCGACTAGCTTTCGTCGACAGTGGCGCGCCAGGTAGGGGGTGTGCGTACAGCTCTCCCGACGAACAAGATGGCCATCATCCCCGACTTCGCGGCTATGGCGGGCGACTTCACGTTCACCGTCAGCTTCAACAACTTCACCGCCATGACCACGGAGGAGGTGTAGATCCGATCTGCGCCAACCACTTCTTCATCGACGTCGGCGGCGGCTTCAACCACGCTGGCTACGACTCCGACTACTCCAGCAACGTCTCCGACCACGCCGACAACGCGTCACCCGCTTCCCTGCTACAAAGAGAGGCAGATCGACAACACCGACCTGCTCGGGCCATCGACCAAATTGTTTAGCCTACTTGCTCTGACCACCAGTCGCAATAATAATCGCCGCGAAGAACGACGCTACGACAACAGCGACCACCGTCATGACAAGTCGAAAAGCTCGAGGGCCGGACAATTTTGTCGTCACCGACTAGACTTTCATCCAAAGATAAGTACACTTCTAATATCTTATTTATTTTTGGCATAATATTTTTTATTATCATTCAAAAAAAACTTTTTATTTAGCCACACTAGTTTTTTCTCCTACACGAGCTTTCCAGAGCCGGTACTGTCTCCGACTCCTCCCTACACGTGCACGAGATCCGCCCTCTGCGTTCCGGGTGGTCGGCAGTAGCTCTCTGGCGAGGCTGACAATCCCACGCGTGTCTAGGTTCCGCACCTCATGCTGATTGTTGGCTAGACCAGAGCTGGTACAAGCTCTAGGATGAATTAACTACTTGTGCTAATTTTATAACAAAAAATCTAAAACTTATCTCAGTACTGATTTTTATCTAAAGTTTATTTATACATCATGTACTACCTATTCTTTATATTTATTTTTCAGGGGTTTGGCCCAGTCGACAAGCTACGCTCGGGGACTCGTCGACTATTCCCTACGCTGTGCCCGGGGACTGCTCCGACCACCGAGCATGTTTACGTTCCCAACCACGCTCGGGGACTTGTCGACTACTCTCTATGCTATGCTCGAAGACTGTGCCGACCACCGAGCACGTTTACGTTCCCAACCACGCTCGGGGACTTGTCCACCGGTCCCTACGCCGTGCTCGGGGACTGTGCCGACCACCGAGCACTATACGCTCGGGGACTGGTCGACCAGCTCACCAATTTAAGAACTTGGGGACTGCACCGACCACCGAGCACTATACGCTCGGGGACTGGTCGACCAGCCCACCAATTTGAGAATTCGGGGACTGCACCGACCACCGAGCACTTGATGCTCGGGGACTGGTCGCCCAGTCTATTAACTCGGATGTGAAGGACTGCACCGACCACCGAGCACTTGATGCTCGGGGACTTGTCGCCCAGCCTATCAGCCCGGAACTTCAAAAATTCCGGCGACCACTGAACGCTCGATGCCCGGGGACTGGTCGCCCAATATAGCAACTCAGAATTCTAAGGAGTGCGCTTGGTGCTTGGGGCCTGGTTGTCATACTTTTGTACACCCGGGGACTGGTTGATTAGTCTATTCAACTGCAGACGGACTGGTACTTTCAATTTTTTAGACCTTGCTACAAGGCTCATACTTCGCCTTCCAGCAAGCTCGGGGACTACATCGGTACGATGCATCTGGCGATGCATCTCAGTTTCAGAATTTCTTTAAGGGCTTTTCTTTTGACCCTAGCACCACGTGCCTACGTCACCTACTACCAGGCTCGGGGACTAAGTGGGCACACTTCACCTTGCGGTGAATATGCTTGCTTTTTGAAAGACTATACTTTTCAGAAAAGTAAAGTGGGCACACTTCACCAAGAAAGAAATTTTTTTTAATTTAGAGCACCATGCATTCTTCAAACAACCTGCTTCTTCGATGTCAATGTTGATCAACTATTTTTTGAGTTGGTCAAAATACTGTTGCAACTGTTTGGACGACTTTCCTGCTTATTGAAGACGTCAAGCCTCACTGATCGAAGAAGCTCAAGACGGCGTGTTACATCACAATACATGGTGCTCGGGGACTAGCTGTGGGGGGATAGACCCCTATACCCTTACGGCTAGACTTGGGCCACGAGGCTTGGCCCATTACGAGACGAGTTCAAGGCTTGATCCGACAGCCTGGAGTTTCGCGCAAGGAAGCAAGATGTGGAGATCAAGCAGGATTCTAGTCGGTTAGAATAGGAATTGATATCGAACTATCTATGACAATTGTAACCGACTAGGATTAGTTTCCAGATCTGTAACCCTGCCCTTCAGACTATATAAGGAGAGGCAAGGGACCCCCCTAGGACATCATATTCTCTCAACACAAATCAATACAACCAGACGCAGGACGTAGGTATTACGCCAACTCGGCGGCCGAACCTGGATAAAAAGCTTGTCCGTGTCTTGCGTCACCATCGAGTTCGTAGTTTGCGCACCGTCTACCGATAAACTACTACCGTGGGTATACCCCAAGGTAGACTGCCGACTAGCTTTCGTCGACACCAATTGATTGGGGAGATGTTTTATATGAGCAAGGACTTGGTAAGGTATTTATAAAATAACTTCCATGCTCACTGTTGTTAATCTCATTCTCAAACTCCAAGGATGATTCTTCATGAATGCTTAAAATTCCTCTAGGATTGTCTCTCAAGTTTGTTTTATTTATCCATTCAATGGTGATAGCACATGGATTTTTAATGCCCTCTAGCCATCGATGTTGCTCTTCTCGATCCTCCTTCTTATGCATGGGATGTCTAGAGAGATTCATAGGATTATCGGGAGGTTCAAGAGAAATAGCATAGTAGAAATTATTAAGCTCAAGGATGGGATGGATAGCCGAATTATGGGATTGAAATGTTTTGAAATCGGCTATTAAAACTTCCTTTCCTCGTCTAGGAGATGATTCCTCCTCTATCTCTAAGATTTTTCTATGAAGACTAGTACAAGAAGGATGTCCACGAAAGAAGACATACCTTCCTTTACTAATAGATAAAGAAAGAAGGACTCTACCAAAGGTTATATGATTAAGGCCAATGTGAAAATATTCAGGAAAAACATGGTCTTGTAGGGCTAGGTCTAAACCAGAATTTATAGAAAGATTAAAAGATTCCCTAGGTGTAGCTAAAAGTGCATTATCTTCTTGATTAAAAGATAGGACCTCGGCTATAGAAAAGGGTTGGTTTTGACCTATTGCAATCAACTCCGGACATAGATCATAATTAGGGACAGGACGTGTTGACTCCCATGGTCTATGGCTGGTCTCCGAAGGTGCAAAGAATTCAATAATAGGTATGGAATTTAGGTTATCCATAAAGATAAAAATAAAAAAATAAAATAATAAAAGTATAAAAGTATAATACAAGATAATAGCAAGACTCAAAGTTATCTCAGCAAACCGTCTTTCTCCCCCGCAACGGCGCCAGAAATGCTTGTTGATATTTGGTAACGCAATAAGGAAATGATCCGCAAGCGCACGGATATCGGTGAGCATTTCACCCGGGAGGTTATCCAGAGTTATCGTATTTATATTTTTACCACTGGGAGAAAGGGTGCATCTGACTAACCAAATCTATTGCTACTATCCCTTTAGGCTACAAAGAATGTTTCTCGATGTGAGTGATATATAGAGAAGACTGCAACCGTAGTCTCATTCTAACCTTGGTAAGGATGATCTACTGTTCTATTGGGGAGGCTCACGGAATCTAGACAACACAAAGGATGTTCGACCCGCACCTATAAACCTACCCGTCCTGCTAACAAGATATGGGATACAAAGGTAACTCTGAAATGTCACGTTCCTCACTACTACCACGGTCCAGCTAGTTAGGGGATATCTATGAGTACCCTAGCCTAAACACCACGTTTACGCTAGCAAGTGATTACTCTAATACTCAACCGGAAGAGGATTAAAGTAAACTCATAAACCAAAGAACAATAAAACAAGAACTTACTAGAATTAGAAGTCAAATTACTGAAGAATCTTAGAAGCAAGCCTCGGGTTAGAAGACTTGATCCCGTAGGTACAATTCGGAGTAGACACCGACAGGCCGGCCTTCCTCCGATCCACACCTCCACTCTATCTCTCTCAATCTAGTAGAAACTAGAAGATCTATTTCTACTTTACATTGGTTGCTAAGCCTAAAAAGAAATATTATTTAGAGAAGAGGTTTTCCTTCGAGGGCACCCCTCAATCTCTATGATAATTTCTTGTCTCCTCCAGGGGCCAGGGGGGTCTCCTTATATAGTCCTCCTCCTCTATGCGTTTTTGGGTCGGTAGGCGAGGTGGTACTACATTATCTTTGATCTATTAGGTCGGTGGAACGTCGTGTGCGAAGAGAGTCCCGAACGGGGTCCAACAGAGGGCGGGCGCCCTGGGCCTGGCCCCTTTCGGCCTCCGCTTTCTTCCCGTGGCTTTTGGAGTCTTCTAGATGGTAGAAAATTGCGCGGTGCGTTGATATCTCTATGTAATCCCGACATGTGGATCTTTCTTCCTTATTTCCTGATAACCCCCTGCAGAAATAGACAAACGCCAAAACTCATGGAATTCTGTCAGATAAAACCCTAAGTCTAGATGTTGATTTCATTTGGATCCTTTTCTTTGTTTATTTGATAATTATATTTGGTACTTAAGGACCATCAACAATGATGAGCAGGATCCACATAATTTAGTGGCAATTGTCCTTCTTTGAAAGTTCTGGCCATGGCATTAAAACCCGTATTGGACAGCACACCAGCTTGATTGATCAAGGCACGGTTAATAGCGTTATCAACAAGGTCTTGAAGTTTACCAGGATTGGCTTCAAAAGTAACCTGTCGAGGAGCCGGCAGTGCTTCTTTCTGGATTACTTCGCCACTCCTGTTGATGCTAAAGGACTTCAAACATTGTTGCTTGAAATAATCCATGGCTTTTGCAATGGCTTGCTTCTGCTCATCTCTGAGATTGGCTTCTGTCATGGGGATGACGTTCTCCAAGTCGAACTCAGAAGTCGCCAAGTCAATCTTGATCTTGAATCTGTCCCACTGGGCGTGCCAAAAGATGTGTTGATGCAAAAGCAGATCTGCAAACACAAAGGGCTAATACCCAATTCAAACGTTAAGGCGTGCTAGCCGATTTGACCTTACTATCGGCAAAGGTGATAACTCGAACACTTTGGTCCCGACAACAGCGATACGCCCGAATGTCACAGCCAAGAGGTGATCACGCGGAACTCGAGAATATGCCGAACTTAAGTCGATGAATTCCTAAGAACTCGTAATAAAAAGGAAAAGTATGACGAAGTCGTCGAAAAAGTAGGTACTGGAATATGAGTAAAAACTTGTGTTTGATTGATTGATAGATATCTCATTACAAGGCCCTAGGGTCTACATTTATACCCTGCTCAAAGAGCTACAATCAGACACGACTAGGACTCGAATTCCAAATCAAACAGAATCTGTATACAAAACGAATTTAAATAACTAAGGAAAACATAAAACCACCCTCTTGTAACCGACCGGGACGCCGCCACAGATCAATCGGCAACCTCCACGCTTTCCTTCAGAGTCATCGGCAGTCTTCCTGTTATGGCCATCGGCAAACACCGATATTGATCATTGGTAAGAACACGTCACCACCCTTGGACTTAGTCACATTCAATCGTCTCTTCATCGGTAACTATCCTCATCGGCAACTCTTCTGCAGACTAGTTATCGTTGTTCCACCTGCCGATCTATACTTTTCTGGTCCCTGGGTACGTGTCCAAAAACGGTGTCAACACCTCTCTACTTGGATGAAGAATTGAAACCCTAGCTTTGATTCTGTAGAAGAGGTATGATCTCTAGGGGCTGGTGGGGGTCTGCTTATATAGTCCCCTCAGGTGAATCTGGGCCGTCGGATCAAACCGACATTAATCACACGGTTTTCCTTGATCCTTTAGGTCGGTGGAGCGTGATCTGCGAAACGGGTCCGAATTGGACACTGAAGGTGGGTGGGCGCCCAAAGGAGTAGGGCGGGCGCCCTGTCCCTGAGCCCTCTCGGCTTCCCGTTCGTTCCCGTGGCTTCTGGAGTCTTCTAGATGATAGAAAATTGCGCAGCACGTTAATATCTCTATGTAAACCGGACAAACACCAAAACTCGTGGAATTCTGTCAGATAAAACCCTAAGTCTGGGTGTTGGTTGCATTTGGATCCTTTTCCATGATTAGTTGACGGTTAAATGTGAGCATTAAGGACCGTCAACATTGGCCACCTCGTCCTTGGGGCATGGTTGACAGAGCATTGCCGAGCTCTGTTCGGGTCATGGAGGTTGGATCCGGGCACTGCAGCGTGTCCTACAAGGCTACAATAGTGACGTAGTGACAGTCCAGATGTATGGTCACAGTAGCTGGGGTTAACCCTCCCATACCTCCCTTTACTGTAAGGTAAAGTCCCACAGTGAAAGAGGTAAGGTACCACAGTGACTGCAGTTGTTGGAATAGTAGCTGACATGCCCTGCTGCGACGTGGGAGGCATGGTGCGCGTCACATCCGAGGTACGACCACCATGTGTAGGAAGCCTGGCTCTGAGACTGAGGCTCGGGCGAGGCGATGATTGCGACCGAGCCCATGGGGGTTGGTCAAGACGGAACTTGCGTCCGAGGCGAGGGGGTCGGGCGAGACGGAGACCACGCTTGTGCCTAGGGGGTCGGGCGAGACGGAGACCGCGCCTGAGCCCTAGGCAGGTCGAGCGTTTGTCTTCTTCCTTTTTGTAGTTTTTTATCCTCTTAATTTGGGTATCCTATTTTATGGTACCCAACAAGTAGCTATCCTGGTTTCTGTAACACTAATTTATGCTAGAACTGATGCATAGAAATGTCATTTCCAGGAAGACAAATACAATGATGAAGAGCCTAATGCATTTGATTTGTTCAAGGAGTTACACTATAGCCAGAAAAAAATGTTACACCCCTGCTGTACAGGAGGCTATTGTAAGATAAATTTCAGACTTAGCTCTTTAAAATGTTTATTTTTAACTCTGTCATCATCAACCCTGTTTACTAATTGCTTGCTAAACTCAAATGGAAAACAAGCTGTCTACAACAACAGAAGGTGAAAGACTCAAATCTATAGCTCAGGTTGTTGGTGATGTGCTTGCTAAGAACACCAAGAAGAATCAGTTTTTGCAGAATGTGGGGTTCCAAGATGTCCTGTCTAGATCTAGTAAGCAAAACACTGAGATAGAACTGGAAGTAGAGAAAAGGGCAAATGCTGAATTGCGTGTATAGGTAGCTGATTTGTCAAAGCAAGTGCAAGAATCTGAGCAAGCAAGAATTATGGACCGAGAGGAGATGAAGAGGACTCAATCTGAGATGGAAGCAAAACTCAATCTTTTGCTCAATCATGTTCGACCAAGTTAATTCATGCATGATGCTACATATCTTTTGCTACGACATGTATTTTACTGCTGCTAACTTGTGTCAAGTCGATTTTGACCAAGTTAAGCTATAAATGCTTGCATTCTACTGCTGCTTGCATTTTGTTGTTGTTGCTATATGTATGTATTTTGCTGCTGCAGCATGCATTAAGCTGCTGGACTTGTATGCATTGCTTGGAATCTCTACTTATTGTTGACTTGTGCCATCTTAAACTACAAAGGTGTATGCACTTTGTATGTTAACTGATGTAATATGATGGATGAAAATTCATGTGATATATATGATATTAGATTGAAAAAATGAAATTTTTATTTGATGTGCTGCTGAAATTAGTAGTTATATGGGCCGTATATATGGACTGT
This sequence comes from Sorghum bicolor, assembly GCF_000003195.3. Classification (NCBI taxonomy): domain Eukaryota; kingdom Viridiplantae; phylum Streptophyta; class Magnoliopsida; order Poales; family Poaceae; genus Sorghum; species Sorghum bicolor. Next base: position 29,014,737 of record NC_012870.2, on the reverse strand, counting down.
ATGTACGAAATTGGGCCTTGTATATGGGTTGAATGTGATGTAGAGTGGGCTGAAAAGGGCAATAAAAATTGGTGGCGAATTTGAGCTGCATAGTTGCTAAAAATGGGCTATAAAGTTGCTGAAAAAGGGCCGCCAAAAATGGCTGAAGAGGACCTGTGAAAATGCTTAAATTGGGCTAAAATGTGGCCCATCTTTGATTTTGGCCTATTGAAAAATGGGCTGAATCAGTGTCCACGTCATCATCCATGTAAGCAACCATGATGATGTGGCAATCAATCTGTGACGGTTATTTTTCGTCACAAAAAATGGACTTGGGTTGAGCTAACTAGGCCTCGGGCTATATTGTGACGGTTTAAAATCGTCACTGATTGCGTTAATCTGTGACGGATTTCGATAAACCATCATGAGAGTTAATCCATGACGCTCAATCCATGACGTTCTCTAAAACCGTCACAAATACTGCATAGTGACGGTTTTTTAGTAATCCGTGACAGATTTTTTTCGTCATGGATTAACACGTTCCTTGTGTGCATAGAAGGGGAGAGGATAAGAGTGGCTTCTAGATGGCTTTGCTCTTCTTCTATGGCATCACTTGACATGCCATCCTTGAGTCTTTCTAATTGTCCTTCAAAGGGATTGGATTTGAAAAGCTTCCTAAGAAATCTCTTTTGAAGATCTAAAAGATCTCTTATGAAGCGAGAAGTTTAAACTCTTCCCAAAATCATTGGAAAGGATTTCTAAAGGTAGAATTACTTCTTCCCTGTGAGGATTTTGGAGTACTGCTAGTTTGGGATGGATAACCAAATCATAGAATTGGAATGTTTGCAAAGTGGCTATGAAAACTTCCTCTTCTAGTTTGGGGGATGATTTCTTCTCTACCTCTAGGACTTCATCATGAAGGCTAGTGCAAGGAGTGTGTCCACTAATAATAAGGACAAACCTCACCTCACTAATGGATAAAGAAAGGAAAACTCCTCCAAAGGTAGTATTATCAAGACCCATATAAAGATGTTGAAGAAGAACAAGGTCTTGTAAGGTTAGGTCTAAACCTAAATTTATAGGAAGATTAAAAGATTCCCTAAGTGTAGCCAAAAGTTCATTACCTACTTGATTAGAAGATAGGACCTTGGGTACATTACCTTCTTAATTAGAAGATAGGATTCTAGCTGTAGAAAAGGGTGGGTTTTGACCTATTCCAACGAAACATGGGTGTAGCTCATTGCTAGATGTGAAAATCATGGGCTCTAGTGGCTCTAACCTTACGTTGATGGGTGCAAGAAATTATAAATAGGCGTGAAATTTGGGTTATCCATAAGGATAGAAAAGAAAAGGAAAAATAAAAGATGAGATAAAATAAAAAGATAAAAGTATAATACAAGGTTAAGCATGACTTAAAGTTATCTCAGTAGACCGTCTTTCTCCCCGGCAACGGCGTCAGAAATGTATGTTGATATTAGATACGCACACACCAAAATAATCTGTAAGCGCACGTATATCACTGAGCATTTCACACAGGAGATAATCCAGAGTATGATTATTTATTTATCTGCTAGGAGAAAGCATGTATCTGACTAACCCAAGTCTATACTTAACCCCTGGGCTACAGACAAGATAGTGAGATATAGCGATATAGAGATAATTCTTTCGTCAGTTTTCCTATAACCTATGGTATGCTGTGTGGTTATTGTTCTAAGAGGGCACCTAAGGAAAAGAGACACCACAGAGAATGCTTAACCCTGGCACATTAATTCCTACCTTACCTCCTGACAGGACGTGGATTACGGAGACACCAAAGGGTCTCTCACTTCCCCCCAATGTTACCACAAATCTTGCTAGATAGGGAATATCTACAAGTATTCATAGTCCAAGCACCATGCTTATGCTATGAATAATTACTCTATTCCTAAGAGCAAGCGAATAAAGCAAACCTATAAATCAAATAACAATAAGAACAATAAACTTACTAGTATTAGAAGTCGAATTGCCGAATGATCCTAGAACCAAGCCTCGGGTTAGGAGATTTGATCCCGCAGATACAACTAGAAAGGAGACACTAAAAGCCTAAGTTTGGTTTTGATAATTAATGACACCAAGTTGCTAATGCCTTGTATTTAAGTGATTTGAGTTAGGCATAGCAACACATGTTATGAAGGTGCAAGGTGGCATGGAAAGGTGGCCACATGATCACAAATAGATGAAGCATGAAGTGGAGATCATGATGATAAACAAGGAGTAAAGTGATCAAGGCAAAGGTATAAACATAGGGTTTTACTTTTGCCGGTCTAAGTTGAGTAGAGAAGTGATTGACCGGGTTTAGGATAGATAGCCGACTATCAAGAGGAGAAATCACGGTCATCTATCTAATCAAGTGCTACTAGGTCCATATCTTGAGCATATGCACTAGGATCTAGTAAAGTGCTAACTTAACTCCTTTGATGAAAATGTTTGTGAAATGCTAACACACATGCACATTGGCGGTGGACACTTGGTGGTGTTAGCACATTTGCAAAGGAGGTGGAGTTCCTAGGGTTGAGAGGGGTTTGGGTTCCTCTCTCCCTCCCGCCGAGCAAGCTCGGCGGGATTCAGCGCTTTTGAGAAAATTAAGTGTATATTTTCTATTACGCCGGTGGGAAATTTGGGAAGTCACGAGACTCACCGGACGCAGTGCGTGGAGGCACCGGATGCTGTCCCTAGCGTCCGGTGGGCAGTCAGTGCTTGGCTCTGTTAGGGTTGAGCACCAGACGCACTGCACTGGACGTAGGGTATTTCCTATTGGTGCGTCCGGTGTGGCCTGACTTTAGTGGGGGATTCTGGCTGAGAGCACCAGACGCTCTTCATGCCGAGTCTGGTGAGATGTGAGTTTATCCAACTATCTGCGCACGTGACCGGTGAGTACCGGACGCGTCCGGTGGTCCGCAGGTGACCGTTAGAGTTTGACACGCAAGATTCAAAGGTGGACACATGGCTAACTCCAGAGCATCGAACGCAAGGGGGTCGAGCGTCCGGTGGCTCCCTGCTGAGTGTCTGGTGCCCCATTTTTAGCCCAGTGACAGAGCCAACAGCTCTATCTCTTTGAGGGGCTTATAAATAGAAGGAGGCCGACTTTAGGAGGTTCTCTCTTACACATTTGATTACTTGAGGCATAGATTGAGCTAGAGAACACTCCCTCCACTCATCTCCTTGCTTGATTGCTAATCTTAGTGAGATTGAGTGAGATTCAAGTGCATTGCATTGAGAGTTGCATCTAGTGGCACTTGATCCTTGAGTTTGCTACGGATTTCTTGTTACTCTTGGGTATTTCCCGACACCCTAGATGGCTTGGAGCAGCGGTGGTGTTGAGCTCGTGATTGGAGATTATTTTGAGCCTCACCAAATGATTTGTGAGGGGTTCTTGAGCCTTCTCCGCGGGAGATCGCAATTGGCTACTCTAGTAGATTGCTCGTGGCTTGGAGGATCCTCATCTTGGAGTGGATGTGTGGCACCCGCTGAGGGTTTGGTTTTGGATTGCCAATTAGCTCGTGATCCATCAAGTGGGTGTATCGCCACAACGAGGAGTAGCTTGTCGGGAAGCAAGTGAACCTCGGTAAAAAATCTTGTGTCATCTCTTGCCGAGGTCTCTCTTGTGATTGTGTATGTGATTGATTGGATATATCTCATCTCTATAATGTTGGTATAACAATCACTCTCTTCTCTTTACATATTTGCCGATCTTGTTAGTTGTTTAGCTTGTGTAGTTTAGTCCTTGTTTAGAGTAGAGTTGTTGTGTAGCCTTCTCTAGTGTTGTGGTTTAGTGTTTAGCCTTCTTGCTAGACTTGTGTAGGTGGCTTGCATAGCTTAGTTGTGCTAGTGCTAGAATAGCTTCACCACTTATTTTACTAACTCACTTGTTTAGTAAAGTTTGTAGAAAATTTAAACTGGGCTTTCAGACACCGATAGGCTAGGCTTCCTCCACTTCTATCTGCACCCTATACTATCTCAATCTCTCTTTTTGTTCAAACCCTAAAGAGACAAATCCATTCGAGGGACCCCTCTCTGGCTAATTCTCTCTGGAAAATATGAATTAGGGTTTCAGAATTGGCACTGTTCCAGGGGCCAGGGGGTTTGCTTATATAGCCCCCTAGGAGGCACCACAACCCTTGGATAAAATTAACCTTAATGGATGGCCAAGATTACTCCTCAAAGGCGGTGGAGGCAGGATCCATGAGGTTCCACCTGATTCGTGGAGACCCACGAGCGGCTGCCCCTACCCTATGGGCGGGCGCCCCTGGCTAGCTGCTAGGTGGGCACAGCTTTGCAGGGTCACCTCCTCGAGTCTTCTAGATTGTTCCTGAGTTGTAGTTTATGGTATTCTCTCTATGTAAATTTGACATGTGAACCACCTTTGGTTGTTTTTAGCTAACACCCTATAGAAATAGATAATCACTAAAACTTATGGAATTCTATTCGTGATAGCCCTATATCTACTAGTTGTTTGCATATAGATCCATTTTCATGTTTAGTTGACGATTAAAATTAGGAGTTATCTACCATCAACAAACATGCAAGCATCATGGAAATGAGTCTAGTTCGTGTGTGGTTCCTGTAAGTCTTTGCCTCTCGATATGATATGAATGAAATATGTGGATTATGTTGCAATAACCACATCGTGATTTGTCGAATGCAAACACATATTGTGAAGAAGGCGCCAAGTCTAAGCATTGGGTATATAGACCCTTTGTTGATATCATCATCCAATTTCTAGTACCCCAAGAACTGGAGAATGGATTGTGGAGAACTAGCTGCCGGAGAGACCATTGAGGAGAAAGAGGCCATCCGGGCAGATAAGATGTATAGAGAGGCCATTAAGCTTGCGGCATGGATTGCCTGATTTCTTAAGAATCTCCAGCATAACAAAACTATATGATTATCATACCACTTCAGATAAGTTTGAGTCTATAATTAAATAAAGCATTTAGTTTGATGCAAAAGAGAGCTTATTTTGTTTCTTCAATGATTAAATTCATGCAGGAGCCACTGGATTCTTCTAGGGGTCGATGTTGGGATGAGCATGGCATATGTCTTTGATTTAGCAGATTATGTGTTGTAAACATATATGGACTTCATATCGATTGTCAAGACGTATACTTATCGACAATAATCCTCATTAGCTTATATATGTTTGTATATAATTTTGTAAGCTTTGTTTTTTTATTCTAACAAGTTGCATTTGTTAAAAATATTCGAATAGGGCATTTAGGCACTATGTGAATCATCATAATGGAAGGCATGATCCAGAAAGGAAAGACAATTTGGCTATCAAAACTCTATGTCTGGTATGTAACTTACATCGGTACACTCCATTATATGGTTTGTCAATAGTATTACTTATTTCCATATGCAAAACACATAATGTCTCAAGCAGAGGCCTGAGAGTCTATATTGTGGATATTACACATATTGTATGATGAGTACCACTAGTGTCTATAAGAGACACCCCAATCTGTTTAGTTTGACACTTTCTTCACTCGTAGTATGAAAAGTTAGCTTATATTATGAAATAGTAGACCTAAACTTGTTTTCTTATAGTGGAAAGAAGAGAAACACTAGAGAGGGACATATACAAGGATGATGAACTCTTAGACCTCGTCGGCGACCTTTGTGGCTTCATCATGGACGAGGTTGTTTCTTCTAAAGGCGTTTACTATGATTGATCTTCTCACTTAGGTAGTAATCCTAGGTACCAACACCTACATGAGACTCACAGGATAGCTCTAGGCCGTTGATGGCTTTTCTATAATGACTTGGACTTATAGAACTATTTGAACTTGTGAATTATGGCTATTTAATGTTGTAATGGACTTTGTGAATTAGACTTTTCAACTTGTGAAGTATGGCTTGTTGTGGTTTATATTATTGTGATTGTGTGTTTATAGATGAACATATGTATGTGTGGTGGTCAAATTTGAATTTATATTTGAAGAACATATTACATGCTTGGTCAAATTTAGTTTTTGAATTTGTTTTTTCTAGAAAATCAACTGTAGAGGCGATTCTAGAGTGAACCGCCCCCACACATTATAGAGACGGCTAGTGCTACAGCCGCCCTTACAATGGTTGGATCACAGGACGCTCTTACAAATAGTTTTTGTAGGAGCAGTTCGGTACTGTCCGACTACTCTAGAGTACAGTGACATTAGTGATACATGCACGAGCAAGAGCCCAAAAGTGAACCTAGGTCTTGTTTAGTTCTGAAAAGTGAAAAGTTTTCGGTACTTAGCATTTTCGTTTGTTTGTGACAAATATTATCCAATCATAGACTAACTAGGATCAAAACATTCGTCTCGTGATTTATAGCTAAACTGTATAATTAGTTTTTGTTTTCGTCTATATTTAATATTTTATACATGTACCATAAGATTCGATGTGACGGAGAATCTTGAAAACTTTTTAATTTTTCAGAGTGAACTAAATAAGGCCCTACATGCAAGAGCAAGAGCCTAAATGAGCTGCATCCCATTACCCTACCTGCAAACCGCTGTGATCGGCCGGCGGCACGTTACGACTCGCAAGTTGCAACCTTTACCTTTCCAACAACAACAAGAGAACATGATTGGCTGGATGGACGTGACCTGACCACCATCGGCCCGCATTCACCAGCACTCCCCACATGCACTTGTCCGGGAGGAGAGGAATCACCCCTTTGGTCCCACGGTCCGGCCGATGTCCATGGATGCCATCGCCGGAGCCTAACGGTGCTACTCCGTACTCCTGAATGTGATAGCGATGGGATGCTGACCGGGGTACGGTTTCGTCTTGTCGAGCGGTCATTGTCGGCCGGCCGCTGCAACAGAGATTCCGGTACCAGCAGCCTGCTCGTCTTCTCAAAAAAATTACAAGATTATTCAGATTCTCCACCCTATCAAATATTGTCATACATGAACGTTAAATATCTATAAAAATAATAACTAATTACATATTTTACTTATAATTAACAAGATAAATTTTTTAAACCCTAATTTATAATTAGATAATATTTATTAAATATAAATGAAAATACTATTGTATTCATTTTGCCAAAAAAGATTGATACTAAGGTCTTGTTTAGTTCGTAAAAACTTTGGTTTATAGCTATTGTAGCACTTTCGTTTTTATTTGACAAACATTGTCCAATCACGTAGTAACTAGGCTTAAAAGATTCATCTCACAAATTACAGATAAACTGTGCAATTAATTTTTATTTTCATTTATATTTAATACTTCATACATACGACCAAAGATTGGACGTGACAAAAAATCTTAAAAATTTTTGGAAACTGTGCATGGCGTCCGGGTGCGTCCAGACGCTCGCCAGGCTGCTACTGCCATCCGGCCGTGCCCATGCATGCTAGCAGCAACGTGTGGATAGGATCGTGCATATGGTGCGGACCGTGCGTATATTGATCTTCTGTTCATCGTACATCCATGGTTTCAAATTTTCAATGACACTGTTTCTGCGTCCTAAAATATTTAACGTTATGTATGATATGACTAAATTTTGGCCCTAAAATATTTATCATTCTCACTTTCTTATACAGCCTTTTTTATCTGAACACATTTTTTCTTTTCTCAATACATTTTTTTCAGTACATTTTCATCTCTATTTGACAATAGTGGCTGTCACGAGAAAAATCAAAGCTACAGTTGTAGCAAAGTTTGGCACAAAAATAAATCTTGACATGTGGAACAAATTGCTAATAAGGTGTGGTGCCATAGTTTTGACAGTGAACCAAAAAATTGTCAAAGATACCGTGACATGACTAATCTTTAGTCACGAACCAAACATAGAACTACAATTTTTATATAGATTATGCCAACAACCAAGGTAGTTTGGGTTTTTAATTTTTCGATTTCTAAATCCGTAAACTTAAAACAATATTTTAGAACTCTAAACAGTCTCAAATAAAACTTCTTCGCAACAAAGTTATAGATCATGTCAAGAATTATAATTTTAATGTAAAGTTTATCCTTATTCAATTTATATGAAACTTATATATTATTTTCAGCCGTGACTATTTTTATGAGCAGACAACTTAGAACGTCCATCTTTAAAAGTTGGTTTAGATACCAATATGTAGAATGTCTATTTTTGATAATATTAAGTTTTACAACTAGATGTTCTAAAATATCTATTTGACAATTTAATTTATAGAAACAAACGTTCTGACCATGGATGCTGACGTGCGACCGAGCTTCATCGGTTCAGCTGCCTGTAGTCGGCTGCACGTTGTTGCAGCCTTTCTAACGAGAGACATGATTGGATTGATGGATTTGACCTGACCATCCGTGGATTCCTGCACGCACAGGCACGGTGGACCTGCGCCACACGCTAACGGTGCTAGTACCATGCATGTGAATGTGATAGTAACGGCGAAAATTTACGCCGTAATCCCATCAATGCCTGTTTAGGCCTGATTTAGTTCACCTAAAAATCAAAAACTTTTCAAAATTCTCCATTACATCGAATCTTTCGGCACATACATGAAGCATTTAATATAAATAAAAATAAAATTCAATTGTACAGTTTACCTATAAATCACGAGATAAAACTTTTAAATTTAGTTACTCCATAATTAGACAACGTAGCACTTTCATTTGTATATGACAAATATTATCTAATCATAGTCTAATTAGACTCAAAAGATTTATCTCAGCAAATTACAAGCAAACTATATAATTAGTTATTATTTTTATTTATATTTAATGTTCTATGCATACGCCGCAAGATTCGATGTGACGGGAAATTTGAATTTTTTTGCAAAACTTTTTTCGAACAAAACAAGACCCAAATCTATATTATTTAATAATAAAGTGTTACAATAATATATATTAATGACAAGTTAATTAGATGTAATAAATTTGTCTTGTGTATCACCGATGAATTCTACAATTGATATTTTTATTAGTATGTGAACACTGCATGTAATATTTTCATATACAACATATTATGTGGTACTCCCAAAATTTTAGACCAGAAACTAAGGACTTGCTTAGATGCAAAAATTTTTTGGATTTTAACAATACAACACTTTTATTTATATTTGATAAATATTATCTAATCATAGACTAACTAGGTTTAAAAGATTCGTTTCGTGATTTATAGGTAAACTATGTAATTAGCTATTTTTATCTATATTTAATACTTCGTATATATACCATAAGTAATCAAGAATTTTGTAAATTTTTGAATTTTTTAGTGTATCTAAACAGACCCTAAATAAGGCCGTATCAGAATAAGCAACATTCATCGGGAAAATATTCTCAAAGAAAGTAACATCCCGTGACTCCAAAAGTGTATCAACTAAAATATCAAACGCTTCAGATTTTATCACTAAGAACTTATAAGCCATGTTGTGATGCGCATAACCCAAAAAGATACAATCAACGTTCTTTGGTCCAAGCTTGTATTTCTAAAAATTTAAATAAAATAGATAGTCAAATAAAATATTTATGAGTAAAAAATGATATTTTTTTGAGACGAAGGGTTACTCAACTGTCTCACCTCCGGGCAGGGATGTCGTTCGATCCTGAACTTATCTGGTTGTCAGGTGTGGGGGGCATGTGGTTAGTCAAGACACTGAGGCCTTGTTTAGTTCTAACCTAAAAAGTTTTACCCATCACATGGAATATTTGGACTTCATATATGGAATATTAAATATAGATAAAAAATTAAACTAATTATATAGTTTAGTAGAAAATCACGAGACGAATATTTTAAATTTAGTTAGTCCATGATTAACTTTAAGTGCTACAGTAATATATATGTGCTAATGATAGATTAATTAGGCTTAATAAATCCGTCTCGCAGTTTCGAGCCGAGTTATGTAATTAGTTTTTTTATTAGTATGCGTACACCTCTTCCGATATTCTACAAAACATCCGGACATCCAAAATTTTTTCTCTCTCCAACTAAACAAGTCCTGAGCATCTCTGATAGTTTGTCATTTGACTTTCTCATCGTTAATTTTTTAGCAAAAAACAAAGAAAAACCCTATTTAATAGTTTGGCAACTTTTATTTCCATCTTTTCCAACCTCGCAAAAAATTATTCTGAGCGCGCATATTTGCGCAATGCCCGTCTAGTAAGCATGAAGAAAGATAGGGTTCCAGGTGAGAAAAACGAAAGAGAGAAAGATTTGATGGAAGGACTTAGACGCGTACAAAAACAAATTCGTGGTTCGTAATACAAAACATAAGACTAGAGATAGTTTTTTGCGGGACCCAGTTATAGATGTAGACGCTCACATACAGGAGTGCATACTCACCCCTATAAACGTGCACACTGTATCTCTATGAGCACCTCTAAAGAACCGAGTTGGTCCAGATATTCTCGAAATTAATGGAATGAGGCGGTTAAAGCTATGTCTTTTTATTTGAAGCTATATATACTCTGTTATAAAATAAATAAGTTTATAATTTTTTTAGAAAAACTAACGGTGGAAAAAAAGAGCTCTACAATAAAAGACAACGTCCTATGTTTTTATAGAATTTTAGTCCTGTTTTTAGCACTACTTCAATGATAATTTTAGAGAAATTTTTTCTCTCACAATATTTCAGCAGTCAAATTTCAGAGAAAAAGCAAAAAAAGTTTGATTATCAAAAGTTATTTGTTTTGAGATGGAGTAATAATAGTATAGTATTTATATTATATTTATATATTATATATAGAGACAATAAAAAACGGGAGCTGCGTGGTGAAGTGACCCGGATGCGGCGCCTGAGCCGTTTTCACAATTTTAAGGCCTTGTTTACTTCTGGAAATATTTGCAAAATATTACTACAGCACTTTCATTTATATTTCATAATTATTATTTATTTATAGACTAAATAGATTTAAAAGATTCGTCTCGTAAATTACATATAAACTATATAATTAGTTACTATTTATTTATATTTAATTTTTATGCATGTGTCGCAAGATTCGATGTGATAGAAAATCTTAAATATTTTGTAATTTTTTAAGAAGTACCTAGGTCCTTGTTTAGATTAAATTTTAAAATAGTGGGCTATTGAAAATAGCGGCAACTTTTTTTCAACAGCATGCAGCCATAGCGGCGCTATGACAAATAGCGTTTTCATAAAAAATACATGAAAAATATGAGTAATTGATAAAAAAGACATGGTAAATATGAATTTTGATGAATAAAAATATGTTTTTATAAGTCTAGGTAACATTACTAAGTACTAATGTGACATTATAGCATGGTTTATGAAAACTTCATTGTTCAAAATACCAAATTAGTTGTAACTGATAAATGATAATCTAGTCTAAGATGGAGTTTTGAGAGTCAGACTGAGAAAATTTATAATAGCGGCGCTATAGCGCGTAATAGCGGTGAAATTTATCATAGCAAATGTAACTTAGTGGCGCTATAGCGTGTAATAGCGGTGAAAGTTATAATAAAGGAAAAAATACAAATAGCTTAGCGGCAAGCCTGTCCAGCAGCTATAGCACCGCTATAGCCCGCTATTTTTTTCTATGGTTTAGATCCCACAAATTTTTGAATTTTGACATCGCAGCACTTTCGTTTTTATTTGATAAACATTGTCCAATTATAGAGTAACTAGATTTAAAATATTCGTCTCATAATTTATAGACAAATTGTATAATTAGTTTTTGTTTTTATCTATATTTAATACTCTATATATATGCGCTAAGATTTGATATAACGAAAAATCTTAAAAAGTTTTTGATTTTAGGATGAACTAAACAAGGCCCGGAAAAGACGCGAGGAAAACGCAAAGGCTGGAAGGCGCCCGTCTAGAAAAGTGGAGGCCCACGGGATCAGATTTGCTATTCTTGTTGCTCAACAAGCCAGGACTTGTTTAGTTCCCATTTTTTTTAAAAAAAATAGATTTTTTGTCACAAAAAATCTTACGACCCATACATATATAGTATTAAATAAGGAGCGTATGCTATGGAAACCAGCTTCGTATGCAAACTATACAAACTCTCATTAGGAACTTAAGATAATCATCCGATGGTTAGAGACAATGGTGGGATATTTTTCACTTAAATCCCCACTCATCTTACCCTAATTAATTCTTTTGCAAATTACCCCCTAAACCCAGCAGAACCCACGCAGCCGTCACCTACACGAGACGCCGTCGCCCTGTCACCTACCCGAGCAGACTGCAAGTTCTGTACCATCGTCTTCTCCAATTGACTGTGAGTACGGGCCTGATAATTAGCAATTTAGCAGGAGTGGTAGCACTGCACATAGCGCGACGCACAAATATGCATGGATTACCTATCATATGTAATATCCCACGTTTTCTATCCTACAAGTAGGTACCTGAAATTGAAGATGAACTAGCAGTAACGGAGAAAAGTGCTGGGTCTTAAGGATGTGGATGAGCACTGATCGTTGGATTTAGATCAGATGGTTGATGTTCATCGTCTCAAAAGAAAGAATAAAATTAGAATAATATAATTTAGCAACTCTCTGAACCATGCTTGGATTATCAAATACCGCTGCGCTCGATTCCTCTGCTAACTCCATCACGAGGTTGCCTAGTACTGCACCTCTGTTTTTTCCGCTAAGGCTTTGTTTAGTTTCCAAAAATTTTCAAAATTTTTCATCACATTAAACTTTTTAATGTATATATACATAAAGCGTTGAATATAGAAAAATAATAATTAATTATACAGTTTATATATAAATTACAAAACAAACTTTTTAAATTTAATTAATTCATAATTAGATAATAATTATTAAATATAAATAAAAATAATACAGCCGAATTAAAAAATTTCACGAACTAAATCCAGCCTAACTATGCTAGCTAGCAGCTAGCGTGTACCAGTGTGTATGCATGCGTGTCCACTCATCACGTGCAGGGTTCCTGGACCGGTATGCGCCGGCGTACGTACAAAGCACGCAGGTCTACAATACGGGCCGGTTCCTCCGTAGCTTGTTCCATGCATGATATCTGGGAACGGAACAATGCAATGCAAAGAACGGCTGGCATGCATCGCTAGCTAGGGGCGGCGTACCATGCATATCCATCAGATTGGCGCATTGAAACGGTGCAACTAGCTACTAGCTTATTAGGATATATAGGATCTATGGGAGCCGCTGCCTATAGCTAGTACGTAGTATGTACGTACATGCACCTGGCGCCCAGCGTTCTCCTCGGTAGCTTGTTGGCTTGCCCGAAAGATTTTAGGCCTTGTTTAGATGCAAAAAGTTGTTGGATTTTGATACTGTAGTATTTTCGTTTTTATTTGACAAATATTGTCTAATTATGGAGTAACTAAGCTTAAAAGATTCGTCTCGTGATTTAAATGTAACTGTACAATTAGTTATTTTTTTATCTATATTTAATACTTCATGCATGTGCCGCAAGATTTGATGTGACGGAAAATTTTGTAAAATTTTGAGGTTTTGAGTGTACATAAACGAGGCCTTACATTCAGTGCTGATATATTGGAAGCTTCTTCTTTTTTTTCGTCCAAATAGGGTCTTGTTTAGAGGCGAAAAGATTTTGGATTTCGCTACTTTATCACTTTCGTTTGTTTGTGATAAATATTGTTCAATTATGGACTAACTAGGATCAAAAGATTCGTCTCGTTATTTATAGGTAAACTGTGCAATTAGTTTTTTATTTTCATTTATATTTAATGCTTCATGCATGTGTCGAAAGATTCGATGTGACGTAGAATTTTAAAAACTTTTTGGTTTTCAGGGTGAACTAAACGAGGCCTAGATCTTTCTGTGGGCAGACCGGCCGGGTGGCGGGTGCATGCTCATGCTCCTACCACTGTCTCGAGTCTCGGCCATGCATGCATGCATATATAGCAAGGAGGCGGCGGCGGCGTGCAGGCCGGGGTACGTAGACACGGCCACCACCTACTGCATCGATCCCGTTCGCTAAACTAGCTAGTCTGCTATACGATGCGCGGACGCGTACGTACGTACTCCTACGTACGTAGAGCTGGCAACCTGATCCACGATGACTACTTGACTAGACAATGCAGCTCAAAACAAGGCCGGACCCCGGGGCCTTCCATGGCTGTTGCTCACGGCGGGCGGCTCCGGATTTTTTTTCTCAAGGTCTTGTTTAGTTCTAAAAAATTTTGTAAAAATTTTCAGATTCCCCGTCACATCGAATCTTTAAACGCATGCATGAAGTATTAAATATAGATGAAAAATAAAAACTAATTGCACAATTTGGTCGAAATTGACGAGACAAATCTTTTGAGCCTAGTTAGCCCATGATTGAATAATTTTTGTCAAATACAAACGAAAATGCTACAGTGTCGATTTTGTAAAATTTTTTGGAACTAAACAAGGCTGGATGGATACTCTATCCACCAGTGGCGGAGCTATGTACAAGCTAAAGTAGGCTATGCCCCCCTTGGCGACTGCTTCCTGTGCATAATGCCATATAAACATCATATATATATATATATATATATATATATATATATATATATATATATATATAGCACGGTATCCATCTCAGTCTTTTTCTTTATCACACGGCTCACATATGCATATGCATGGGCTGCCTACCCGGCTACCCCGGCTCCTACAAATCTACAATAATCGATCAAAGGTCCTCTCCGACTATTGTGCCTTGTGTAGTCCGCGAAAATTTTTGAATTTTGTTAATATAGTATTTTTGTTTTTATTTAATAATTATTGTTTAATCATAGACTAACTAGGTTGAAAAGATTTGTCTCGCAAATTACAGATAAACTACATAATTAGTTATCTTTTTTTATTTATATTTAACGCTTCATGAAGATCCGTTACGCAAGAGGCTTGAGAACAGTACACCTAGAGATGGTACTCCTCCCAGGGATGAAAACGGTACGGATATTTTCCGACCGTATTCGAGACCGAATTCGTTTAGAGGGGTTTAGATCTGTCCGTATTCGAGTCCGAATATTCAACATCCGATACGGTATCTGTATCCGAATACTTAAATCGTATATTTGTGATGTCGACATCCAATCATATCTTATCCGACATGGTTGATATTATCCGTATTCGAATCCGAATCCGACTAAAAATATGAAAACAAATATAATATTAGTGATACCCGACCGTACCCAATCCGTTTTCATCCCTACTCGTCCCCATAGCCCGTGTAGGACGGCTAAAAGCTGCAACGAGCGAGAGGTGTGTGCGTGTATTGCAGCATAGGTATGGGCATGTCCAGGGCTGTCCCCTCGTCATGTCGTGTGCATATCCGGCCCCGGGGCCCGGACTCGGACCTAGCCGGGTGGTGTGCACTAGTAGTAGTGCTGCAGTGCATGCAAGTGGTGTCGCCCCAAGATACCTGTTGTTTGCACGCACTGCACGGTGCACCGTCACCACCTTTGGTGTGTACGTGCACACATATAGACGACGCGGGTGTAGGTGGTGCGTAGTAGTAGGTTTGCATGCACGCACGCACTCACGAGCGCAGCACGGGCATGCATGCATATGCAGCCAGCACGTATACTCGTCGTTACGTACGTGAGCCTTGAAGCAAGGGCCAGGTCCTGTGTCCGAGTGCGCCGGAGAGTGTACCACCCCAACACACTACGTACTCCTCGTACGTGCCAGTGCCCTCGCAGGTCTAGCTAGTGCGCTAGCATTGAGTACGTTGTACTGTTTGTGTTATGCCAGTCTCAACGTATAGTTTCATAACATAGTTACCAAGACTATAAACTAGGTAATCGAGCCATAAAAATTTTATGAGGATGAAACTCCTCTCTCATCGGATGAAACTCCTTCATTTAATGACCCTACCAAGTCAACAATTTTGCTTATGTGACACCATATTTAATGTGCATAACACTCTCATAAAACATGCATTGAGACTGGTCTTATCTAGCTACTCCTACGCAACTACTCCCTCCGTTTTTTAAAGTATCACATTTAGAACTTGTTTAGTTCACCTAAAAACCAAAAAAAAAAATTAAGATTCCCCGTCACAGTTTACCTGTAAATTTGCAAGATGAATCTTTTAAGTCTAGTTAATTTATAATTGGATAATGTTTGTCAAATAAAAACGAAAGTGCTACGGTCACGAAAACCAAAAAATTTTCAAAACTAAACAAGCCCTTAGTGTTATCTATACAATACAATCTACAACTTTGTAGTTGAAACATTTGGTGTTGATAAGTTTTTTGTTTAAAGTTTTCAGGGTCTTATATATTTGTTTCAAAAAATACATTTTTGAGATTCATTTAAAAAAAAATCAAAAAAAATGTCAGATGGAGACACATCTTCTGTAGTTTAACTTTTTTCATTTGAGTCTGTTTAGTAGATAAAATATTCGATACAAAATTACAAAATGTTTATATAAAAAGATAGATTCCTAGATATATATACTCATAAGTGAGTGAGTGCTAAGTTGTTGGTTACGAATTCAATTTCTGAGTAAGCCAATTTTTTTGGTTTGGTGCTCGGGCTATGATACACTTCTTTTAGGTAACACATGGTTGCTGTTTTAAGCACCATTGCACTATAGATGCAAGGAAGACCAATAATTAATTAATTCACCAATCAAGGATAGCATTACTGGTCGCTGCTCACTAGTACATATTTTTTAACACTTGGCACTATTCTTTTAGCGACCGTCTATGTAAGAAATCATCACTAAGGGCCTGTTTGTATGTCTCCAGAGCCAAACTCCATGCTAGAGCTGGATGAAGCTAGCCAGACACCGCAACTCCAAAAAAAAAAAATACTGAATCAGCCTAACTCCATAGAGTTTATGGAGCTCTAGTGTATTTTTTCGCAGCACCTCTTTTCCTACTCCAGAACTCTCCAAAATAGATCTAGACATAGAGTTTCAGTGAAATTACCCACAATAACCACTGATTACACACTCGAACCGTTATATTTTCTATTCTCCCGTCCACACCCCACTCTTTCATCGCTCGACACTTCCCCTATGAGCCGTGACCGGGCCACGCGACCATACGACCCCCTGCAAGTCGCAACCCTGGTAGTGGCCTCGCTTAATATGGCTAGAGTGGGGGTGCATAGCCTATTTAAAAATTATACAGACTCACTAGAGCAAGAGGTTAGTAAATAACAAATCAAAGTTTTTTGCTCTAGCTATAATGGGGTGTTTGCAAGCCACCTAACCAACAATTCTATTTGCTATAATCACTAGACACACAAGAACTATGTCTCGGCTGACACTAGAGAGCTACCTAACGTATCTATACAAGTAAGTAAGCTACTCTGGTTTGCGCGAAAGTAAATGAAGAGGATGAGATCTTTATACCACCGTGTAGGGGATGAACCAATCACCAATATATCAACAATGAAACACCAGGAGAAGCCACCAATTCAAAATTGAGACACCAATTTTTCTCCCGAGGTTCACGTGCTTGCCGACACACTAGTTCCCATTATGTCGACCAACACTTCATGGTTCGGCGGCTAAGAGGTGTTGCACGAACCTCGTCCTCACTAGGACACCACTAGAACCTACCCACAAGTAAGGTAACTCAATGACACGAGCAATCCACTAGAGTTACCTTTCGGCTCTCCACCGAGGAAGATACAAGACCCCTCACAATCACCTAGAGATGGCCACGAACAATCACCAACTTGTGTCAATGCTCCTCCGCTGTTCCAAGCCATCTAGGTGGCGGCAACCACCAAGAGTAACAAGAAAAATCACAGCCAAATCGATCCCCAAGTGCCACTAGATGCAATCACTCAAGCAAATGCACTTGGAATCACTCTCAATCTCACTATCATGATGAATCATTGATGGAGATGAGTGAGAGGTGTTTGCTTAGACTCATAAGGATGTCAAGTATGTCAAAATGCCAAGAGGTGAACCCCAAGCCAGCTAAAGGAAGTTTATAGCCCCCTCTTCAAATAGAGCCGTTAGTCTCTTAGGGCTTGCCCTGTTGGGGCGTAGGATGCTCCGACGTAGGGCGTCGGCCGTGGCCTCAGTGTCCGACGCGCCCTTTACAAGCCCATGGATTGCTGCCACATGTCCTATATTTAATGTGACCTGTTGATCTCCAACGTCACTTAAACTTTCAAGCCCTCAGGTACAATGTGTTGAACACGTCAGGTGCAATGCACCGAACGCGCCCCTCAGCACCGGGCGCTACTCAGGGAGCTCTGCAATTCGCACGGGCGTCGAACACATCCAACACATCTGAAAGCCCTAGTTTGGTTTTGGATAATTGATAAAACCCTAGTACTAATCTCTATGCTAAGTGTGTGTAGACTTAATGAGGTTGGTACATGCCAAGTGTTGGAGCAAGAGATGATCATGGTGATGACCACAAGATGATCAAGTGCTCAACTTGAAAAGAAGAAAGAGAAAAACAAAACCCTATGGAGATCAAGGCAAAGGTACTGCTTAGGGTTTTGGTTTTGGTGATCAAGACACCATAGAGGGTGTGATCACATTTAGGATAGATAGCCGTATTATAAAGAGGGGAATTCTTTGGCTAAGCGGTTATCAAGTGCCACTAGGTGTCATTGTTCATGTGCATGCATTTAGAACCTAGTGAGCTAAATTAACTCCTTCGAAGAAATTGATTGTGAAAATGCTAACACACGTGCACTTGTTGGTACACACGTTGTGGTGTTGGCACACTTTGAGAAAGGAGGAGGAGTTTGAAGGGTAGAGAGAGGATGGGTTCCTATCTCTCTCCCGTCGAGCTTGCGAGGCGGGATTCGGCGCTTTTCGAGAAAATGAAGTGCACATTTTCTATTGCGCCGGTGGGAAAATTTAGAGAAATCACGGGAGTGTTCCTCGCAGAGAAACACTCACCGGACGCTGGCCTTTGAGGCACCGGACGCTGAGGCTGAGCGTCCGGTGTGCAGTGGTGCTAGGGTTAAGCACCGGACGGTGAACACCGGACGCTGGGGAGCTCCTGTTCATGCGTCCGGTGCTATCTGACTTCGGTCGGAGTATTTGACTGAAAGCACCGGACGCTCAGGGAGCGTCCGGTGGTTAGCGTCCGGTGTGCGGGCGTTTTTGCGACCCTCTCTGCGCATGGGTCCGGTGAGCACCGGACGCTACCGGTGCTTAGTGTCCGGTGACCCACAGGTTTGCGGATCTCTCTGCGCATGAGTCCGGTGCTAACTTGCTCAGCGTCTGGTGCACTGCAGGTGACCGTTAAGCTCTGACACGAGAAGTTCAAAAGGCGACACGTGGTTGACGTTGGAGCACCGGACGCAGGTGTTGAGCGTCCGGTGCCCCTTTAAGAGCGTCCGGTGACCCTACAGTTTGCCTAGTGAAAGAGCCAACGGCTCTATTTGTTTGCGGGGTCTATAAATAGTTGTTGGCCGGCTTAGGGCTCATGCTCTTGGCATTCTTGACTACTAGACATCCTTGTGAGCCTAAGCAAACACCTTTCACTCATCTCCTTCATAGATTAAACATCTTTATGTGATTGGGAGTGATTCCAAGTGTATTTGCTTGAGTGATTGCATCTAGTGGCACTTGGGGATCGATTTGGCTGCGGTTTTCTTATTACTCTTGGTGGTTGCCGCCACCTAGACGGCTTGGAACAGCAGAGGAGCTTTGGCACGAGTTGGTGATTGTTCGTGGCCATCTCCCGGTGATTGTGAGAGGTTTGTGACTACCTCGGCGGAGAGCCAAAGGCAACATTAGTGGATTGCTCATGTCATTGAGCTACCTCACTTGTGGGTAGGTTCTTGTGGTGTCCTAGTGAGGACGAGGTTCGTGCTACACCTCATAGCCACCGAACCACTGAGTGTTGGTCGACACAACGGGGACGTAGCGTGCCGGCAAGCACGTGAACCTCGGGAGAAAAATTGTTTGTCTCTATTGTGTTTGTTCATTGGATTTCTCCCGGTGATTCGACTTCATATTATTGATTGGTTCATCCCCTCTACGCGGCGGTATAAAGATCAAACCTTCTCTCTTACTTTCTTGCAAACTAGAGTAGCTTACATACTTGTATAGAAACTTTAGGTAGCTCTCTAGTGTAAGTAGAGACATAGCTCTTGTGTGCCTAGTGATCTTATCAACTAGAATTGTTGAATAGGTGGCTTGCAGACCCCCCATTAGAGCTAGAGCAAAAAGCTTTGCTTTGTTATTTACTAACCTCTTGCTCTAGAGTTTTTGTAGAATTTTTAAATAGGCTATTCACCCCCCTCTAGGCATATTAGGACCTTTCAAGTGGTATCGGAGCCGTGGTCATCGTTTGTGAAGGCTTAACAACCTCGATGTTCAAATTATGGCTCAAATAGTGTTCAATCATGTTGGGGGCAAACCACCGTTCTTTGATGGCACTGTTGGGTATTCTTAACATCATTACCAAAAGTAGACTAAGTTCTCTAAATCTAGTAACGGTGCCAAAAATGCCAAACCTATCCCTCACACCACTTAAGCCAAGTTGTCATCCCCAGCATGATATGAGAGACGCGGTATTGAAATATGCAATTGCTCTTCTAAATAAATAATGAATGGATCTGCAAGCGCACAGATTAATACCGATGTAGCATTTTAACCGGGAAGTATTCCAGGTATCGTTATTTATATTTTTACCACTGGGAAGGGATTAACAATCATCACTATTGATTACAGAATAGAATATGAGATTGAGTATCTATCATTGCATGTATAATTGAGAACATTTATCTAACTCTTTCATACAGGGGTAAGTGTCACATAAAAGATATATGAAATAATGAATAGTGACAAAGATAATTATTCTGATCAGCCACATATAAATATGATAAGCACCTCAATTAGATACTCTAGAAAGTCATTAGCATGGAATTAGAACGAACTACAAGAATATTTCCTAAGTTATTCTCAACTATATAGTTTAGCATTATCATAATTAGTGCAAGCATACTTAGCAATCATTGCGAGACAAGACTACGCCCATGCATAGTGATATTAGCAAGGTAAATGAGAAACATAGCAATCACTCCCCTGTAATAATGTTGCTCTGCCAGCCCAATACACGAGAGGGGGACTATCTAAGAATCAATGAAGCTGTTGTTGATATTTGGTAACGCAATTAGAAAATGATCCGCAAGCGCACGGATATCGGTGAGCATTTCACCCGGGAGGTTATCCAGAGTTATCGTATTTATATTTTTACCACTGGGAGAAAGGGTGCATCTGACTAACCAAATCTATTGCTACTACCCCTTTAGGCTACAAAGAATGTTTCTCGATGTGAGTGATGTATAGAGAAGGCTACAACCGTAGTCTCGTTCTAACCTTGGTAAGGATGATCTACTGTTCTATTGGGGAGGCTCACGGAATCTAGACAACACAAAGGATGTTCGACCCGCACCTATAAATCCTACCCGTCCTGCTAACAAGATATGGGATACAAAGGTAACTCAGAAATGTCACGTTCCTCGCTACTACCACGGTCCAGCTAGTCAGGGGATATCTATGAGTACCCTAGCCTAAACACCACGTTTACGCTAGCAAGTGATTACTCTAATACTCAACCGGAAGAGGATTAAAGTAAACTCATAAACCAAAGAACAATAAAACAAGAACTTACTAGTATTAGAAGTCGAATTACTGAAGAATCTTAGAAGCAAGCCTCGGGTTAGGAGACTTGATCCCGTAGGTACAACTCGGAGTAGACACCGACAGGCCGGCCTTCCTCCGATCCACACCTCCACTCTATCTCTCTCAATCTAGTAGAAACTAGAAGATCTATTTCTACTTTACATTGGTTGCTAAGCCTAAAAAGAAATATTATTTAGAGAAGAGGTTTTCCTTCGAGGGCACCCCTCAATCTCTATGATAATTTCTTGTGTTCTCCAGGGGCTAGGGGGGGTCTCCTTATATAGCCCTCCCCTTCTATGCGTTTTTAGGTCGGTAGGCGAGGTGGTACTACATTATTCTGAATCCAATAGGTCGGTGGAGATCTCGCGAGAGAAAGAGTCCTGATTGGGCTCGGCAGGTGGGCGGGCGCTAAAGGAAACTAGGCGGGCGCCCAGGTCCTGGCCCCGTTTCGCCTCCGCTTTGGTCTCGTGGCTTCTGGAGTCTTCTAGATGGCAGAAAATTGCGCGGTGCGTTGATATCTCTATGTAATCCTGACATGTGGGCCTTTCTTCCTTATTTCCTGATAACCCCCTGCAGAAATAGACAAACACCAAAACTCGTGGAATTCTGTCAGATAAAACCCTAAGTCTAGATGTTGATTTCATTTGGATCCTTTTCTTTGTTTATTTGATAATTAAATTTGATACTTAAGGACCGTCAACAAACTCCCCCAAGCTTACCTCTTGCTCGTCCCTGAGCAAGGATGAACTCAAGAGTTTCTGCAGTGGTTTCATGCCTTAAAAGTACACACGCATTCAAGCAAGATCTCATCTCTGAGTTAGAATAAACTGTTAAGACTTAAAACTTACTCATTTTACCTTTCACCATGGGGCTTGTAACCGTCACTTGTGTCTTGAGCAGTTAAAAGATAGAATGGTCAAGTCAAGCGCCATGTCTCTTATTCTTGGTCAGCTATAGCTTTGGGTTTTTTTGTAGATTTTTTCAAATAAAACTCAGAGATTCCTTATATGACTCTCTCAGATCTCTCTTTTGTGGTATTTCTAGATCCTTACCATGGCAGTAATGGTACATGCCTTCTCTCAAAGTATGTAGTATTTGTGGTATGAGGCATAGTGATATTGCCTTCTCTCTCACCCTACTCTAATAAGGTTTGATATCTGGAGCTCATAGGTGGGAGACAACTAATACATACTTACAAGACATTTATTGCATAGTCAAACCATGGATCCAGAGAAACAAGTCAATAAGTCAAATCAAGATGTGCATGTGTGGCGAATGAATAGCGTATGGTGATGATGGTGATAATAGTGGTGAAAGTCTAATTCTACTTTTGCTCTTTTGAGGGGATACATACCTTTCTTGCACTCTGAAGCTTTTTGAGGATAATGAGATGCTCTATATTTTCTTTTTCCTTCCTCTCAGGTGGGTATCTTGTACCCCTAATTCTACTGTCGGACACTTGTCCATTTTTACCTCTCGTCTCACTTTTTTCTTTTTCTTTGAGGTTCCGGGCACTTGCCCCTTTTTATTTCCTCGTATTTTTTTCTTCTCTCTTTTTTTTCTTTCTTTTTTTAGAGCACTCATCTCCTGAAATAATGTAGCAAGTGGTAGTAACCAAAATAACTGGAACATTTATTTCACAGGGAATAACAGGGATTGGAAAATGTTTTTGGCTATTCTCTCCCGGATTAGGAGTAGAATAATTTCGGGTGAATGTGGAGATGGAAATGAGTGGATATATGTGGATGGTACTTCCGGAGTAGAAGTAGCATGTATGAGTGAACGTGCAAGTGAATCTTGATTTTAACCACTTGACAAGCTCCTAAGGGTCTACACAGCTTGACCACACTCAATGCTCATAAGCAGTAAAAAGTAAATATGTGGCTCAAAGTCTAGCAAGCATGTATATATGGCTGTGGTAGGAATTTAAACTCTCATCATATAGGAGCTCATCATATGTTATTTTAAAGATTTTTCAAAGATAAAATTCTCCAGAATTCTAGCATCTCTAGGAACAGATAAACAACAGCTCAACCTTCCCATATCATATCCGTTAACAACTTAGACTTTAGATCAAGTACTCTTCCCACAAGTTCAGGTTTAGAGCAAATCTTACTTCATAACAGTCATGCCTAAACTTGAGAGAGATTTCAATTTTAAGAACTAGTCATGGCAGAGCAACTATTCATCATTTCCATGTGAGAGTTTATCATGAGTGTTCATAGCAAACTTTATTTATTTATTTATTTAGCAAACTAAGCAAAGATATATATATATATATATATAAAAGCACAAAATTTTTATTTGGGTTTTCATGATTATGCATCTTTTATCATTTGAGTAAAGTATAAACGCGAGTAGAAATACTTAGCTGGATAAATAGGGGTGCTCTCCCCCAAGCTGGATTTTGACGTAATTTCTTCTGATGTAGCTAGCAGGTGATGGAGGTGTATTTGAAAGTCGGCAGCACCCTGACAGCAATTAGGATGTCCTCCGTCTGCTAGTCTTCTTTGATCCTTGAATTATGTGGAGCTCAAATAGACAACAAAGCTTTGTGGAACTGGTTAAGTGTTAGCATAAATATCTAGCCTTTATCATGTTGAGCCTCCTCAATAAATGTTACTTATTTAGCAGGATCATGCACTTATTATTTTTATATTTTTATTATAAGATGAAAACTTATTTATTTTATTTTTATGCCACCACAGTGAATGTACTTATGGGTTTTATGCCATGAGCATACTCACATGGGGCTTACTATTTTTTTAACATTTTTATTTTCTTTTCAAGATAGCATGAACCTGATTAACTAAGGAAACTATAATTGAATAATTGAAAGGAAAAGGATAACTACCAAGTTTACCTCTTGGCAAGGCGTTCGG